>NC_065919.1:61400075-61708508 GCF_024586455.1 Bactrocera neohumeralis
TATACTTTTTTATGGCAAATATTTTAAATATAGTTACGCCACTTTAAAGTAGAACCACAGAAATATTTACAAATTTATTTACAGTCCAAGTTCGTATACTCTTGACACAGAATATGAGTTCAGTTGTGGCACCCTGTTTTCATAATTATGCATTTAGAAAGCACGCAAATGCCTGATTTCTATATTAAATGCGATCTTAACTACTTTGTTGTAATTCCAACTGCAATTCACCTAACCGCAGCTATTAAAATTCATAATTTCAATTTGTTTATGAGCGTCAAGGAATTTAATTCGTATTAAATATTTCGATGTAATTAGTAGCAACTCTGAATTCATATCATGTGAGTAGACATATATACATTTCTACGCATAACTATTTGTAAATTCCAAAATGAAAGAATGTTTGTATTATTTTGCATAGTTAGTGGGATATTATTTAATTAGTTTCATAATCATAAAAAATTTTTCACAGAAATTGTTCAAATGGAAGATATGTACATATTTATAGACAGAGTTAAAAATCTATATTTCAAACAAACTTTAAGAAGTTTTGTACTCATCTTGTCAGTAGCTTTATTTCGTCACTAATTTATTCAGTCAAAGAATCTATCGATGACGATACACATATTACGATGATATTCTAACTTTTAATAGCAGTTAGCATCCTCTTTAAGCTATCAAAACTTTCATTGTCGCTAATTTCTTTATAGCGAGCATTTTCTGAAAACTGATATCAGGAAAATATGCTTGTACCAGATCCGGTGAATACAATGGATACGGAAGCAAATTTTAAGTCCATTTTATGCGTCTTTGCCATCATGTACATTGATTAGTCTAACGGTGTACTATATTCGTTAAACGGTAACTTCTTTTTCAGGCGGGAAATTTTTGGGAGATTTTATAGTTCAAACAGTCTTATATACAGAGAACTATAGAAATCTTTGCAAAAGGAATGTGATGCTGCTGCTGAGATATAGCGCTTGTTCACAACCTATGTAAATAAACTGCCCAATTGAATGTTTTCCAGCTTAAAAAATATTTATATAAATGTTAATCCAATTTGAGTTTTTTCTGGATATAAGCATTACTAGTTGTTATATGTGTGTGAGTAGCATATGCAAAAGCCCTAAATTTACTTTAGTTGACATCGCAAATAAAACACAGCGGAAGCAATTAATTTTAGAAGGTGTACCTTTAAGGAAATGGATGACAGATAAAATGATAAAAACGAAGAGATTAACAAATAACTGCATTTATCAATTTGTTGCATCAAAGCCATAGAATTGGACGATATATTTTGAAATCGAGGTTAGCTGACAGATTGGGTCGAGGGAGATCTTCGGTCGGTTTATTGATTGCTTTATAGTGCCTGCAATCGGTAATAGTTTTACCTCATATATTATCGACATCTAGCCATAAATGCGAGTTGCTGACATACCCAGCAAACAGTATAGTGTTCTGAGTGGGGTTGAAATACATAATTTCCGTATTACATAGATGACGTATGGTTTGACGCTGAACACAGACAAGTAAAAGCTGGGTAATCCCAAACACCATTGTATTCTGAAATTGGTTTTAAAGAGCTTTTAGCTAAGTACTGATGAAGCATCAAATAGCAACAATAATCATATAATTCTTATTTAGCCAAATTATCCATTTGCTTTCATTATCAACTTAATGTATTTTAGCGAAGTTTATTGTTTGTATTGTTTGACGTTTGAAACTTGATTACTTTACATATTTTCACCTATTCAGACAACAATTAGCACTAATCTGCAGTTCTAGCTTAACTTTTAGGCATAAGGCTTCCTACTATGCCGCAAAAGAATGATATGCATATTTTTAAATTTATTTCTAGCATTAAATTGCTACAGCAATAATTCCCTCCATATTGCGGACCAGAGCGACGCGAAAATCAGACCACATTCAGGGTAGACAAATTAATAAAAGGTAAATTTAACATTGCTAGGATCCTCGAATGCTGGGCTCCTGGATTAAGTGCAACATAGTATGCAACTCGTAAAGAAAGGTTACGTTCGGACGTAACCAAACATTTTGAACTCTTGCAAGTGCCGGAGATTTACTTTCAGATGTTGCAAAACTTTATATTAAAAGAAGTAAGGAAGAGCTAGCTCTGTACTAACCGAACATTTTATACTCTAGCAACTTGCAAGAATCAAAGCCGGTGCTGGCAGAATTGTATATTAAAATATAGGAGTTAGAAGCAGTATTTTGTCAATAATAAAAACCAAAGGGTGATCCATTTCGAGGTTTGCTACTTTTTACAAAAAAAACGCAGAAACTTCAAACTCAATATGTAATACTTATTGTCATACAAAAGAACATTTTTCGGCATTTATTTTTTGAAGATCATCTACTTTTTGAAATGTTGCCCGCGGCTACACAAAAAAGTATTAGAAATCGTATAAAATATTTCCAAACTGTTCAAAAAGTTCGCTAAGATCTATAACGGTTTCGTGAATGACAATCACAGCGGCTTTTTTGCAAATATATTGCCTTAGCTGATCCACTGTTTGAACTACTTGCCCTTTAACTTTACCACCATGCGACCGCCTTAGATGAAACGCAAACTTTTATAGAGCTATACGCTGTGACTTCTAATTCTAATGTCCTTCATTTGTGAATATTCTAGATGCACGGAAATATTGATAGTGTTCTCACAGTGGTGAAATTCTTTCACCGCGAGGTGATTGGTTGTGGTCAAGAAAATGAGGACTCTATTAATGTTGGGCCCGCAATTTTTCTCCTCTTTCACTTTATTAGATTACTTAAGGAGTCAGAAGGGTAATCTCACCTGTGTTTTTGACATTTTTTTCATAGAAATTTTTATTCTACAATAGAACTTTTTTCACATATCATGAGGTATATCGTGGAGTGTATAAACGAATTTTTTCGGAATTTTTTGATAACATCTGTCGGAGAAATGGCTGGGTCAATGAGATGCGTTTTTTCACTGGCGGACAAGATTTCTCATGTTTGGATCATCTGAAACACAAAAACCCAATTTATTCTTAAAAAGTACATGAATGGTTATCGTCCCTACTAGAATGAAAAAATTTTGATAATTAAAAAAGTAATTTAAGGGAAATAATTTTGACATTGCTCTGGTAGACTCGAGAACTTAATTTGCAGCAACTTTACATATAAATAATGCAAACTGATCGATATATTATGCACAAAACTTGCTGAGTGGGATTAAATCGATTTGTATCTTATTTCACTAGGACTACATACAATTAACATACCACAGCCAATCATATAATAAGAGGTCAGCCGGGTGTTCGAAAGTCCTGATATTAGTTATATGGCGGCTGAGTCATGGGCGCTTAGCCACTTTAGGCACAAAGATACACTACTACTAACATATTGACCGACATACTACTGTGGACAAAAAGTAGTAAGACTTTAGTTTTTATTTAAATTTTCGCGCCGAATTCCGTCGAAGTATTTTTTCTAGTTTGGTATGACTGTCAGTGATATCTGCTTATATGGACAACGTAATTTTTCAGGATGATTCTGGGCAATGTAAATAACATTTTTTATATTACATAACTTTATTAAAATTTCATTTCTTCAAAGATATGGTTAATACACACTTTATTTTTTTTTTTTTTCAGATAAAAAAATTTCTAGCAGAATTGGGTGTTTTATCACTGGACTGGCCTGGGAACAGTCCTGATATAAACCTTATAGAAAACCTCTGGCACATCACGAAAGCGCGGATAACTAGGGAGAGACTATGAACTTTGCTAGAACATGATCGAGTAATTGAAGACATTTGGTATAACGGTAAACTGGCACAAATTTTACAAATTTTACACGACTTAAAATCGTGATACAAAAGAAAGGAGGCGCCACGAATATCAAATGAAGAAATTTTGATGTTTCTACCATTATTACTAATTTATAAAGAGAAAACGAGGCTCTTTCTAAGTATCAAATTGGAAATTGAAATATCAGAAATATTTTGTTTCGGCTTCTAATCAAAAATGGAAACATTTATTTTAAACTGAATTATTTATTTTCGTAAGGAATTCTTATATAAATTCAAGTTTTATGAGAATTTTGTTTATATAATTCCTAAATAAAATCAAATAATCACACATTTATAAGTTGTACTCCTTTTTTTCCCACTACTGTACATTCAGAGCGAAAACGCACTGGATATACAAATTTTTTTATAAGTAAAACAGTAGTATATGTTAAAGCACTAGTAAATTGTACTCCATTTCTCACTACTTTCAGTAAACTAAGAATAAGTTCAAAGCAATAAAGCTGAAAATTTCATATATTCATGAGCAGCATGTGAAACAGTACCCCTTAATATTAAAGATATTTTGTTGAATAAAATTATTAAAATTCCTTGCACTCTTATTTCAACATACTTTTTCTAGTTAGTGTATTTTTTAACGATTTTGTTTCCCAGTAAAGCACGATTAGAATTTCCACAGGATTTAGTAGCAAGCTACATAAATCGCTTGTTTCATTTATGAATTTTTCAGCAATCGACATAAATCAGTTGGGAATTGGCAATGAAAATATGCCTCGGGAAAGACATGAAAGAAAATGGCTTCAAATAAAAATTCAATCATTTGTGGCAGGATGTATTACATCTATACATTGCAATCGTCATGAAAAGAGCAGCGCATTGATGAGTGTCTGCACATATACCCGTGTGAATGCTCTTATAACCTTCTACGTTCATGTGCATTGCTTACTAGTTTTGCACTTTTTTATTTAATATTCAATTTATTTGTCAATGTGTTGGGAAATATTTGTGGGTTAACCTAATCTCTGGGGTACATTTTGTGGATGAAAAACCGAATCATACAGATTATTTATGTGTGCCGATGCATTGGTTGTTTTTTTGTTTTTGATGTAAGAGAGTTATTTCCTGGTTTTTGCAATTTTGTGAACTTTTGATAACATGTTTTCATATTGAATTCTTTACATATTTTAATTCTTTTTTATTTTAAGTTGCACTCTCCATAGACCACAAATGTCTCTAAACTTTTGCCGGGAATTTTTTCATTAAACCGTATGTAGATTGGGATGAATTTGTGTTTGTAAATCTTTTATAAGATGTAAACAAATTTAAGTAAAATTAACTATATCTCCAATATGCAGCAAGCAAATTAATCTGTTATCAAAAACATCGAATACTCACAAGATATAAATTCAGCAACAAATTACAAGTTTTGCGTTTACTATAGCAAGGAAACTTGGGCTTTTTTGAGACAACTCAAAGCGTGAACCAATTTTCAGTGCATGAGTGGGGAAGAAACAATAAAAATTTAAAATTTCTCCTCGTTTATAGCAAATTTGCCAAACAAATTTATAATGAATGAATGAATGAAATGAATGTAACACGCTTTGTGAGTACAACAGGTCGTATGAGTGACATTTTATGTGGTCAATTTAAATTACAAATTAACTGAAGCTGAGTATTGATGTTCAAATCGCTAACAGTACTGCTATGAAGACCAATTTTTATTTCACACATTATTTTCCCAAACTAAAGCTAAAAATATAAATATATTTTTCTGTAAAAAAAGGTGACCAAAATAAATTTTTGTGCTCATGCTTTCATCTTAAATTGGAAATAATGCAAATATAATGAATACAACAACTTTAAAAGATGTGTAACAATACCTAAGTAAAGAGGCATTTTTCTGTTTCAGTTTTCAATCAATCTAAAATTCTACACTGAGCTACCAGACCCCTAACATGTATATAATAAATTAATAGTTATTGTTACGTTTTCAGTTATTTTTAGAAAGAATTATTGTTTTACAGGTTTGAAACGATATTTCATGATTAAAAATATATTCATAAAACTCATCCTAAATTTTGAGTAAACCAGTACATTAGAAATTAAGATTTTTTACCAACCTTTCGAAAATAGTTATTAAAAAAAATTTGTTTGGTTCCTCCTATCGTCGGTTGATTTGACTAAGTCCCTCGAGTTGTCAAGGTCTAACGATCTTAATTTCTAAAATAATTCGAGTTTCAGAAATATTTTTAAAGTTTTGGCGCCTTGAAATATTAGTTTCTTATTTTCTGGAACTTGTACATTAAATTTGTTTTCAATGATGTTTTGAGATGTCCTTAGAGTTTTACCTACTGCTTGCGTATATCCGCTTTCAGTTGAAAGAAATGTATCTGCTGTCATAATACTTGAGACCGCAAGGAGCTTATTTTTTTTTTTGAAAAAATACAAAATAAATGATCAAAACTTTTGAAAAATGGCAATTCAATTAAAAACGAATTTTCACACCTTTTCACGAGGCGATAAAATGCTGTATTCGAAATTATTCATTTATTCAATTTCTATGCTAATTAAATGTACAACAAAATAAAATCACGTGTCAACTTATGGCAAGGGTTTAACACAAAAAAAAAAAAAAAAAAAAAAAGATTTTAAATTTTTTTTATATGCAACCGTGAATGTTAAAGATTGCAAAATGAAAAAATTTAAAAACTCAATCGAAGTATGTCGCGAGTTGAATGCGACAATAGGCATAACCAAAAAAACTGTTTTACATCGCCATGATATCAATGTCAACACCAATACTACGATACTAGCGTTAACCGTTATATGTTATTGCCCTTAGTGGCTAGCTCAGGTAATATACACATATACTTAATATGTGTAGTCACATAACTATAAATATTTTTGAAAACTTATACTAAAACCAAAGCTGCTTATGATTTTTTGAGGATGGTTGGAGATGTTGTTATATGGCGTTTGAAAACTGTACTTTCATATATACACATATATATATCTGTGTTGCTGCTACTTTCTATTGGTCGCTGGTTCAATAAACACAACCTTAATCCTTGCCACAGAACGTAATCTCCGTTTTCTGTGATTTAACATTCTTTTGATTGGGTTCGCGGATGCTCTAGTGGTTGTTGTTGTCTTTTTGGTTTATATTACATCACTTGAACCCTTTGCTAACCAAGTCACTGTCATTTTTTTACAAGGGTATATTTATTTACACATTAATGTGAATGGCTTTGTGACATATGTATAATACTCAATGAAATAACTGCCAAACTTCTTGTCGAATAGAGCATAAAAAAGGGGGCCTTATATATACATTAGGTTGTCCAAGCTTTCGGAAATTAATCAACGCTAACTATCTTTTTATTTTCAATTCTTTCTTCAAAATGTTGAAATTTTTTAGGGTACATTTTTTGTACATGTTGCTCAAGTGCCAATAAGATAAAGAACAGCTAGAAGTAATGAAAATATTGCTGCCGTTCAGGCAAGTGCTGCTGGAGACCGCAATTTGTTTCTAAGACATTCTCAAGAATTAGGACTATCTCAAGCCACAACCTGGCGGATTTTGTAAAAGTATTTAGGCTTGCATCCATATGAAATTGTTCCCACTAAAGGACTGAAGCCATTGGAGGACTGCAGAAGTCGTGAATTTGCTGATTTTGCCTTGGAATAACTTGAAAACTACGACGATTTTTTTAAGAAAATTTTTCCGATGTGGCTCACTTTTATCTGAGTGGCACGGTAAATAAACAAAACTGTCGATTCTGGTACGAACAAACCCCACAAATCATTCATGAACAACCAGCACACGTGCGATAACCGAATATTTGCAGTGCGAGAAAAGTTTAGAGATTCTATTATTTCAAGAAAATGGTGACATTGAATGGCCTCTAAGAGTGATTTAACACTATTTGACTACTTCTTGTGGAGTTATTTGAAGTCATTGGTTTTAGTCAATAAACCAGATTCTCTTCAAGCCTTTGACGTCGATACTGAACATGATTTTCATGACAACCAACTTGATCTTCTTGAGAAAATACTCGAAAACTTGATTCAAAGTAATCGTGGAGATCATTTGAATGATGTTATATTCAGAACTTATTTGTATCGATTGTACTTCACATTAGGTAAAAACGTTTGAATTTCTTTAACTATTGACGTATTTTTTTTTGAAAAGAAATCATGACACTCTTATTGAAAAAACCTGTACAAACCATCTGGAGTTTTGTGAGAACTTGTGCATCTATCCTCAGTCAGAACCTGATTTAAAGAGATGCGCTTGATGACCTTATAGCCCGGATATTATCCTCGGCTGTAAAAATTAAAGGAACCTATTTATCAGTTAATGCATTTTACATATTAATTTGTCGTGTTTGAAAAATTACATTTTGCGTTTGGAAGTTTAAAAATGGAAGTTTAATAATAATATAATACAGTAATTATGTGCATATAACACCAGATTATATAATATTCATAACGTACTTATTGAAGTATATCATATAGGTATCAAATAAAGTTCGGTTAGGTCGATATTATAAGTACTGTTTGTTGAAACACCAACTAATTTGAATAATGAATTCGCAGAAGTGCAGCGTTTGCAATCAGTGCAAAAAAAATTTATTAAAAATATGTCAGTGGGGAAAAATTCTTTCTTTCCTTGGGCAATTGCCGCACAGCACACACCGTTAAATGTCATTCTTTGCATGTTTATGTTACTTTGGTTGCAGTACGGACAATTTAAGGTTGATTGTTGAATTCAGCTTACATGGCTGAGTGGTGGGTCAAGTGTGGACATTCGCTTGAGTATTTGCACATAGACTTCTCTAAAAATTTCCAAAGCTAAGCCGACCTGAGCTGATCGAGATGCTACCGAAAGTGTACTAAAATGCACTTATACCATTTATATTTTTGGTTTTTTGAGAGACAGCTGAGAGCAGATTTATTACTTGTTAAACTCTATAACAAAGCATATAAGGTGATGACATTACAAGCTTGCTTGTTTATATATATAGAGTCACACAAACGTAAGCTCAAAAAAGGATAACGGTAAATAAATTGCCTAAAAAAGCCAACTTATGGTTGAAAAACACCCCATTAAAAGAGATACACAAAATTATTGCAGCATATGATTTGGCGTTGATATCGCCGCTACTATATCCCTAACACTGATTTGGTTTTTTTTTTAATTTCTGAGCATCGTTAATATAAATGAGCATTGTTTGAAAATTTGTGGACATCTTCTCAATCTAACCGACTAAAAGTACCAGTACTTCATCCCTCTCACTTCACCTACTCGTTCCCAGAACTGGTCAAATCGTATGCTATTTTTTAACGCCAATTTTTTTCGAATACAACAGCTGCCACGGTCCAGTTTCATCTGGCGGCTGCTTGCGCCATTGTCAGTCAAAATTGCTAACCAATGCTGTCGCGCCTTTCTGCTGTTATTGATGCCACAGAGCATCAAAAGCAGAGAATGATGGGCTCAACGTTAATAGATCAAAAGCATATATGCTCTTTAACGGTTCCAAATCTCACGAATGACATCTGTGCATCATTCATGTTCCATGTTATTATTGTTGTTATAATGCTAATGCTTCTATGTTTTTGCGTGTGCCATTGTTTGCCTAAGCCCCAACAAGGCATGTGGCAATCGGTAGAATGCCATTTTCACTCGCTTTTCTGTCCGCAGCCTTCATAATTCACTTTCCAATGTTTTTGTTCACATTTGAGCCATCTGTATAGGTTGGTTAGGAGTTGGAGAAATAAGAGCTTGTAATTGAGCGTGTTTTTTGCTAATGAATTTTCATTCCTTTCACTTAGATTTTGTTTTCACTGCGTCAAAAGAGCAAGTGGCTTATTGTGAGTTTTCATTCTTGTAACATATTTAATAACTTTAGTTTTTTTAAACCAAAGCTAAGTTCCTCTCATTGGTTGAAAGCAATGTTTTTTGCCATAACGCTTGTATAATTTTTTCTGCTTCACATATCGTTACTAACTTTTCTTGCTGAAACACTTCTTTGTTTTTCGAATAGTTGTCATCTTAAAAGATTTGTCTGGGTTCAAATAGCGAACAGGTCAGTTACGTATCAAGATCTAATCTAAAATTCACATTGAGTTATTTTGTATTCTCAGCACTTTGACGATATATCATATTGTTGAAGATCAATGCCACGAAGAAAACTCTGAACGTACATGTGCCTAAAGGTACGTAAAATATTCATGCGGTCCTTTATTCTGCCTTCGATTCCTTATCCATGGCAACAATTTTAAGTTAATTTTCTTTGAAATTTTTGGTATAACCCGCTTTCAACACGATCCGTTCTCTGACTGCACGTCATCTACAATAATACCTTGCTGCGCCGATCTGTTGTCAGTTTCCCTGTCACACTCTTAGGTCGTGTGTCATATGCACTCTTTTATCTTCCTATTTTCTATATATTATACTTTTGATTCAGTGCCTCATGAGAGGTGAGTGCCTCATTAACAGCGTCATTTGTTTTGTCGTGGCGTATGAGTAATATCAGACTACAAACAAGCGTTTGATTACTCCATTATTATATGTACGGGAATAAACAGCAGGCCGAAACACCAATAAGAACATTGAAAAAAATGTGAATATAAATAATAAAACAAGCATGTGCGGGACGCTAACGAAAGGCGGGCACTCATACGCCGTGGAGCACCTATAATCTGTTTTGAAAACATCTGTGAAGTAACGAATATAGACCCCTCCGGAAATGCTTATACAATCCGTATGTCCAAATTCCAAAATAAGTTACAGCAACCCAAATGCCCTCCATTCATGAAGAAAGTCGGCGAGGCATTACTTCCGACACACGCCCGATTTCTAGCGCTAAGCGATGAAACGAAGCTACTGAATCATCCCCGATGGGGGCCATAGCTAAAAAAAATCAAAACCAACAAAGCGCCTGGAATCGATGGCATGCGAAACAAAGCTCCAAAGGTAGCCATAATTTCGAAGCCCACTCTTTTCGCTAAAACCAACAACGCATATATAAAAGAAGGGATGTTCCCCGATCCGTGGAAAGTCCAGCATTTGGTTTTAATCCCAAAACCAAAAAAACACCAGGCGAACCTCTGTGTATGCTCGACACCATTGACAAAGTGTGCGAAAACATAGTAAGAAACCGCTTGGAGTTTGCAATACAGGAAGCCGGCGGACTATCAGGAAGACAATACGGTTTCTGAAAACATAGGTCCACTATATATGCACTGAAAGAAGTTGGCGACGCTACAAAAGATGCAGAGAAAGTCGCAAAAGATGAAAAGGTGATACAAAAATATTGTGCGCTGATTACCCTGGATGTGAAGAAATCATTCAACTCTGCCAAATGGACAAACATATTCGAAGCCCTATATGAAATACGCGTACTAGTCAGTACTTCATAAATATCATAATGAGTTATTTTGAAAAAAGAAGGCTTATCTACGACACCAACGAAGGCACCAAGGGCTAACCTATTTAAAGTGGAGTACCACAAAGTTAAGCATTAGGCCCTTTTTTATGGAATCTCGTGTATGATGGGGTCCTAAGAATTCAACAACCAAAAAACGTCAAGCTGATCGCATACGCTGATGATACGCTGATACGCTTATCGTGGTAGCAGTGGCTAAACAACTTTATGTCTTCAAAAAAATATATGTTATGAGTGCATAAATGGTCTGCGCCAATGGTATTCTTCCATGAGTTTAGAACTGGCTGAGAACAAAACAGAGGTATTGCTCATAAGCGCCAGGAAAATTGAGGAAAATATAACTGTCACTACAGGAGAGTGTGCGATTACTGCAATGCCACAGTTGAAGTATTTAGGGGTAATATTGGACTCCAAACTGAAACTCAACTTTGGCAAACAAGATTTACAATGGCTTATCAAAAATGATGGCAAGCAGAGTCTATGTGCGCTCCAGCCATCGACTTCTAATCGCAAACTATACTATTTGTTTATCTAGTATGGATACAGGCACAGGGCATAAAACGTACGCCAGACCAATAAACTGACGGTACGGTGTACGGAGTCCATTGAAAACCCTGAACACGTGTTTTTCCATTGTCCTCGGTTTCTAAATATAAGGAAATAGTTATATACTGCACTAGGTGCGGCAACTTCCATCATGACTAATTTAAGGTGTCATTAGGCAAATCTTTTTTCAAAATTTGTACTCTTTTTTTTTTGAATTTTCTGTTCCCTTATACCCTTAGAATTAATGTAGAAACCCACTTTACCATTTGAAGGTTTCGAAAAAGGTCCAAAAATAAGCGTATGTCAATTTTTCAACGGTTATGTCCATCTTTGTATGCTTTTTCAGTCCCTCAAACTTTAAACGCGTTTTTCTCAAAACACACTTTTTTAAATTTTTTTTTGATTCCAGTCGAACTACTCAACCAATTTGCTTAATTTTTTTTTAATGTTTACAAAACTCTTGGCTATCGTTCCTATTTTTTTATAGTTTATTGATAATGAAAAAAAAGTAAGTTTAAGGTTGGTTAGAAATACGAAAATACTTTTTCGACTACCATATTTATTCCCACACTTTAAAAATATTTCAAGCAGTTTTCTTTAATCCTTTAAAATTGCAGTTTCACTATTCGAAAAGCTGGTACAATTAGTTCAATACGCTGCTTTTTAAAGCTTGAGAAAATAAAGTCGATTAATGTAAATTTTCTTTCAAACCTTTATGTCGAATATGTTGGTCGGTGTACGCATAACAGAGCTTTCGCTTGCCCAAACACATGAGAGCGATGAACATATGCTTTTGATATCCTTAGAGTGTTTGTTATCTCAGTCGACTTAATTTTTCAATTATCTTAAATCATTTGCTGAATATTTTGTGTTTTCAGCCCCAATAATATCTTTAAAATATCCACTCAGTTCATCTTTTTAGCCGTTCATACTAGCTGTGGAGAATTTTGCAAACAAATTATGATTACGGTTCGGAGCCTGGTTAACACTAATAAAGAACTATATGAGCTTTGAAACTAAAATGGATAGCGGATAACAAGGAGAGCTACGATAGCTGGGATTTATAAATATCCTCCAGATATTTACAATATTAAGCTTTATATTTCAAGTCAATGCTTATTTCGCAACTGTATTCCCCCAAAAATACTACTTTTGGATCCGCTGCTAATATACCACCAAATAAATATTGAGAACTTCAGTAAATACGCATAACAATTCATCTATAGCTCGGTTATACTGAAACACCAACTAATTTAAAAAATGAATTCGCACGCATGTAAATGGGCGCAGTTGGAGTATTGCCAAGCGAACTTTTTATCAAAGGTACTGGTTAGTCTGATTTTCGAACATCCGACTGACTTTACTCCATATGATTGAAGATTTTATGTAAGGTACCTTAACGAAATCCAAAGAGTATTTACTTAATGTGCGGAATTGGCTATCATAAATAGAAGCTGAGAGTATAAAATTTTCTGTTACACTCGAACTTTGCCCTTCCTTACTTCTTGTTATTACTGGAGGTTTATTTGTTTTTCGCTCATGCCCAAACAGGCTTGCGTGGCGTGGTTGTTATTCAATTCGTCATACGTGTGGTCCTTCGAAGGATTATACGCACACACAAACACTCAATTGCAAATGGATGAACGCAGTATTAATAGGCTAGGATGATAAGCCAAAAACAAGTCCGAAAGCTGACCGAAGCGAGCACTCACCGTGAGTGTTTCACAATCAGTGTGTTGTGAAAAATTGATTAAATTCTTGCATATACATATGTACTTGTATATCTCGGTACGTTAACACGAGCAAGCCCAATAAAAAGTAACGATAAATAAATGACACCGCAAAATGTGATGAAAAATATTACAGCATACAATAGCCATTGGAGGTATGCCGTTACTCGTTTTGAATGAAAGTCATTTGTTTTTTCGTAAAATTTCGAAGATCATTACAATAAATATCTTAATCCTTTACTATAAGCCTTAAAGGCAGTAATTTTCTTCAATAATGTTGGCTATAAGAAAAAATTACTTAATTGAATTGGTAATTAATTAATCAATAAAACAAAGCTCACAATTTTTTACAAATTCCCAGAGGACTGAAGTCCCGTATTTCTTTTACAGATTATTTGCAACTAAAGCAATCGGAATCAGTAGAAGTTTTGACCAACCTTTTGCATTAAGCAGTAATTTGAAATCGTTATTGAAGTTTTGGCAAGCTTTGGCAAGCTAATACCATGAGCTAGAAATAAATTAAGGAATTGGTTCAAAAACTACCAAAGAAGTTGCCTATATGTAAGCGTGGTAGCATTTGTAAAACACTTTCTACTTTGCTTTACCACTTTTGGCAGAAAAAGACTGAATCACCTTGACTGTCACTTGAGTAAATATCCAGGTAACAACCTGGTACCAAAAGTATCCCATTTAGCAGACTTATGATGGATTCAAATGGTAAAAGCGATATAGTGAAACCGGAAGTAAGTTTGAAAACATAAAAGTCATACAAATAATTTCAAATTCTCTGTCATTGCTTGCAACCGAGCTATTCCTCACTCAGACGGCAAGTCATCTGCAATGCTTTACATTGCAGCGCCGACAGGAAGACTGACAACATTCCTGTCACTCTGTCATCACGTGTGCCATACACACTCTTTACTTTACTGCATTCGCTACTTACTTACATATCTACTGCATTATTTCTATATATTTATGTGAACAATTTCATTTCCTTTAAGCGCATAGGTGAGCACCTCACTAACAGCGTCATTTGGTTTGCGGCAGTGTGCTTTGGAAGTGTTTCTCTTAAATTTGTTGGTTTGGTTGTCATTCGAGCGTATTGTCAAGCAAAACTATGCATTTTTGTTCCTTTTGTATTTTCTTAAAACTGGGTTCACATACAATGCACGACAGTAACGCTTGCTGGAGGCAAAGCTTCGCTAAAGTCATTCTTGCAACATTTACGTTTTGCTTGTTGCAGAGATATTTTTTCTTTCTTCGTTTTATATATACATGTGACTGTTTGTTGTTTGCTTTAAGCATTTATTTTCAGTGGAACAAACGTTAGACTGTAGAAATACAAGAAATTATTAATTTATTTATGCATTATTAAAGCGCTGTTCGTCGGGGCGTATGAGAAATATTAGTCGACAGATTACATATCAGAACATTTGCTAAAAGTTTATTAAAGAAATACAGTTTACAAATTATATTCCTTTAAATTATCAAAGCTTTCAACTTATAATATATTTGGTTATGAAGTCATAACCTTCTGTCGTTAACCATTTTTATCTAAAGAGCTTCAAGCAACAGACTTTTTCATGTGAATCACTAAAAATTATATTATCCATCAATCACACTTTGAATCTGTCACGGCGAGGTTGTTTGAGAGATGATACACAAATTCGCGGTCAGAGAATTCAGCCTTTATAAACTCGGTATTGAAACAATATTGTAAAAATTTTAGGCAATAGCAAGAATATCCTTACTTTTTAATCAAAAATTATATGACAAAATTCTAAGTTCTTCTAGAAATTATCCACTTCAACTATCATTTCTTTATCACAATGTTATTCCAAAAATGTCATGGTTTCGCGGAAAGCCAACCATTTTACTGAACTATTTCGTTAATTCCACTGCCATATCGCCGTGTTTATATGCTTTTCAATTGACTTGCGTGCGAGCAAGCATTAAAAGTTTCATGCAAATAAATTTGATTTCAACGAGTTGAGAAGTTAAACATTATTATCGTATAAGCGATTTTATTAAGTGCTGAATAATGCTTAAATTATTCTTTCCTAATATGCCGACAATTTAGAATTAACAGCATTGAAGTAAGCATTTTATTATTTATTTTATTATATGAAGGAAAGCACATATATGCGAAAACACTAAACACAGCTTCACGCAACACGTACAAGCTATGAACGAGTGTATGTTTGCTTATTTTCGAAACACCACAATACCGGTAAGAACATTGAAGTAAATGTGAAAATATAAAACAGCCATGGGGGGGAGGCTAACGAAAGGAACTCCTACAACCCTTGTGGCTCCTGCGAAGCAAAATTCAGAATACTTATAATCCAGCATAAATCACCTAGTTGTTCGAAAATCTTTATATTAGGTATATATGAACTCTGGAAAATATTGAACCGATTCACGCCATTTTTGATACTGGATACTGTCTGGAAGGGATTCTATCTGAATTTCTATTGTTTGATTTGAAAAAAATTTGGTCATAAGGTGGCATACTTGAAAAGAATTATTAGTGCAAAACTTTATCCCGTTATATTACTTACTTATTGTTCCTGTTCTTGAAAGTGAAAGAATCAAATGGAGTTTAAATCTTTGTTATATGAAAGTAGACGGGATTGTGCCCCGATTTTGCAAATTTTTACACTTTGACATAGGAACATGGGAAAACTTCTACGAAATAAGTTTAGTCGTAATCGGTCTGTCGGGTCACGAGATATGTGATTTCACCAAACAGTGACGGGTATCACACCCATTATCCAATTTTCACATCGGCTGCCATAAAGCCCTCCCATACCATCTTGGGGTAAAATTCATTGTCACTGATGTAATTAGTTATTTATTGATTACGCTTTTAGTAGTTTTGAAGAGTACCGTTATATGGGTAGTGAGCGGGGTTTTCTTCCGATTTTAGCTGTTTTCACACTGCCGTTTGGAGTTCTTATGTTATTTGCTCTGAGCAAATTTAGTCGTTGTAGTTTTAGTAGTTTAGAAGATATGTTCATTAAAACTATTAGAGGGCGGGGCAATACCCACTTTTTCAAATTTTTTTCCCACAGTCACCCCTTGCTAACTTCTTCTGTTTTTAGCAACACGTTCAACCTTAGTTGAACAAAATTATTATATCCTGTAGCAACATGTTGCCTGATTTTAAAAGTATAACATTTTCTACCACTACTTTGAAGCGGCTCTTCAACATATCGTTTTGAATATACGGACATACATATATTAAAGGCATTGGAGAAAACGGTTATGCTATTTTAGTGGTTATCCGCATAATCCCTTCTAACAAATTCCTTAACTTTAGAATATTGTGTATGTGTTGCTGGCTATTGAGGTCAAATTTAAATGAAGTATTCAAACATTTATTTTAAAATTATTTTAATTTATTAAAAATCATTCAAAAGTAATGCTTATTAACTGTGAAATCTTTCGTAGCATTTGGAAATTATGAAACGATTTCAACCAGTTTCATTATACCTACAGTTTCCTGCTTAAGCCTCTGATGAATTGAAATTCTTAAATAGGAACAGTGTTAAAAAAATATCAAAAAATTATTGAGCATTTATATACATGTGGTAGTGTAACCAGATATTCACCGTGTGCCAAATCTTGGTAAAGCCTCGTAAAAAAAGAATGGACACACACCACCTCCTCGTCGATTTCAAAGCGAGCGAGAGTTGCCTCTATGCCGCGATGTCTGAATTTGGTATCCCCGCAAAACTAACACGGCTGTTGAAAATGACGTTCAGCCATACCAAAAGTTCTGTCTGGATCGATATCACACGAGGTTTCAGACAAGGCGACTCCCTTCCGTACGACTGACGCGCTGTTGTTAACTCAATAGCTACAATCGGGTAAGCGGTGTCTACGCCAATAAAGAAGAAGAAAAAGATAGTAAATGCATTGCATGCTACAAACTGCATGTGAAAATCTGCACTTTAGCTTAAATCTATCACTAAAAACCTTGTGGAATCATTTAGTAAATCTTTAAGCTACCAGCAAACGCCCACAGACAACCGAGCCCTTGGCACCTTTTTCTATTAAAACTAACGTTGTTGTCTTCGCTTTTTATTTTACTTTTCTTACTTTACTGCTGCTTTCTTTCTTTGGAGTATTTGTTGCTGTTTTGCATTTGTCTTATTGTTGTTAGAATTTCTGTAGTCTTTTGTTTTTGCCAGAACTTCCAACTACAATTGCTCTAAACAACCATTTTTCCTGGCTCTAGCATTTGCTATATAAAGCAGATAGTACTATGTATATTTTATATAATGAAAAATATAGCTAAGTAGATGTATGTATATGTGTATGCGTATACATAGCTCTCAAGTATTTACGTATAATTTCCGTGTATATGGAAAATGGCGCTACTACCATTGCAGAACTTAAATCGACGCGTGTATATATTCATGGAAATAAAGCATGTCTTATCGCTTCATTTCAAAATTAAAAATTCTGAACTGAAAAATATTAACCAGGTTTTTAAGCTAACTTCTTACAATGGAAAACATATTTAGCGTAAATAAAAGTATTTTTTGAATTAAAGGGAGTGCACCGAACAAAAGAACTTTTCATCAGAAAAAGATGTGCCTTGGTGTTAATGGTGGTTACAAAAAACCAGTTTGCGGCGATGTAGCATTAGCGGCTTTCTTTAAACTTGAACGGGCATAAATAAGAAAATGAAAACAACAACTTTGTCCTAGAGACCTTGGGTCTGAAATCAGTTTCAAGCCAACGATTTCAAGGCAAAGTTTTTTCAAGATTATAAAAATGTCTTTGTTAGTTTTTGTGGTATTCAAATGAAATTTAACATATAGGTGCAATTTTATAATCTGTTAATCAGTTGCCAGAATCAGCGATATCGGACTATTATATCACACATCTGATATAATTCCGATTATTCAGATTTTTTCGCCTTAACGATCGCAGATTCGGTTTTAGATTAATAATTTCTTAGGCAACTTTGTTCAGAACCATCCGTAGAATATTTCTCATCAGGTTTTAGTTAAACATCATCAATAGCTTTTTCGGGGGTTACAGCGTCGCTCTTGTAGAAATTTCTCATTCACGGCACCAGAGAAGCTGTTAATGTTTTCAGGGCTGCAAATAAGTGACTAACAACCATCGAACTGATTTATTTCCACTACTTCTTTAATAATAATAATAAACAAAAAGCGATCTTAATGTCAAGCTTTTGTTATTATCTCAAAATAAACGGATCGATTCCTGATTTTCAACTGCCTATCGACTTTACACACGGCAGCATTCTACCTAGCAATTCACAAACACAGCCATCCTTCCACTGAGAGAATATTTCCCTCGTACCATAGTTTTTGACTTATATTTATGCTTCTAACTTAACAATAGTAATAATAATAATAATAAGAGCAAAATACAAGTATCGCGTGTTCATAGAGCTTTCTGAAAAATACAAAGAACTAAATTAAAAATGAAATCTGTGTACATGTTGCTTCTTAGCGCAGAATCCCAAAGAGTTTTGTCAGATTACTTCCCATAATGAGTGTACAAATTCAGTATTTAGGGAAAAATACAGAATGTAGTATTTGGGTCGAAAATACAGAATAGATCTGATCAATTAGCATAGTGTATATCAATTAATATAAGTCATAAAAATATTTAGGAAAAGTAAGAAAATGCCGTAAAAAAAAAGAGACGATAATAATGCCGTAAAAAAGTAATTTAATGTAAAACCACAAAGTCCGCAACACAAAAGCCGTAAAATGTGATAACGAGTCGAAGGAAATCAAAGAAGCAGAAGTTGTTCAAAGCTCAAGCGGAAGCGTGCGCTGTAGGAAGATATTAAGCGATACGAACGTAGAGCGGGAGTTCAGTTTCGAAAATTCATAAAAACAACAACAACAATAATTGTCATTATAGCAACATGCCATCACTTGAAAGTCGAAAGCAAAACGAAACAACGGAAGCAACAATCTTGACGCTTGAGTTTTGAGTGCTTGCAACTTGAGGGGTAACTTTGCTGGCTGGCATGGCATGCTTTGTGTCATACTTCTTCTTACTTGACTACATACAGGCCACTTGTACACGCTTGAAAGTTGAGACGAAAGTAGCTCGGCAATGTCATCAAGTGCACTCGCTAAAATGCGGAACGGAAGAAGCGCAAGCACTCTTGCAAACACAGCAACATACACACACCTACATGCTTAAATGAAATTGACTTGCGATATTTGCCGTAAAGCATAATTAAACTTTTTGTCACCCTCTGCCGTTGAACTGTCTTAAGTGACGGAAACGAGTGTTAAAGAAAATCTAAAGAATCACATAATGGTGTGTATTCAAAAAACGGTGTGTGTCGTGCCACTTTGCTGACATTTAAAGAGATTAATGATGTTTTATTGATATTAGTAACGTAATTAAAATTGCAGTTGTTGTTGTTTATGTTTTCGTAGTTCAACTAACTACTTCGAATGATAACTTCTGCTGAGTTTTCATCGATATCTTCTAACGATAAGTCAAGAAAACGTATATTTGGTTAATTTTAATTTAAAAATTAAGGAGTTTTAAATGATATCCAATATCCTAATTTCCCATACATTATTATGTAACTACGAAAAAACATGTTATATGACTTGAGTTTGGCAACTTCATGTCCAACAGACTGATCTTTTAGCTAATTCCATTTACGTAAAGTCTCCCTAATAAAAATAAAAAGCGGAGTCAGATCATATAATCTAGATGGCACCATTTAAGACTTTTATTAATAATACGCATCGAATAAACTTTGAATAATTTGTCTGCAGCGCTCACCACAGACGTTAAAGTTAGCTACATTTGCCTCATACTTTCGTGCTTACAGTTAAATACTATGATAATTAGTAAAAATATAAGAGTTTAAATGAATTTGATAAATAACTTCCTTAAGGACGAGTTCACAATTTATTAAACAATTCTACTTCCAAAAAAAAAATTTTAACTACATAATTTTCACCATCTTGCCTAACCATCAACTCGTTTTTGCAACAAAGATTGTAAATTAATAATAATTAAATACACTTTTGCAAACGATTTTTCAGTCCTTTAGCGAATTTTGTTTTATATCTTTGATCGACTGAAAACGGACTCCATGTAGCGACAATTTCAGTTTGGGGAACAAGCAAATATCACACCTATCGATGGTATACTATATACCTTTTTTTACTACTACATAACAATGCTGAAAAGTACTCAGAATAACCTGTTAACAAATATTAAATTTATGATAATACTTTCAACGCCACGAGAAAGTTTTTTTCCATTATAATATATATTTACTGAAACTTAAAAGGCAGTACCACAGTTAAGGTGAATTTTATTTATTATTCAAAGGAATTGTCTCCCTTTCACGTTCATTAAGACTGTTATAATATCTTCAAATTATTGTATCACAGAAACATAATGTGCGATTTGTCAGTTAAGAGGATATTTGACATTTATTTTACCCAAATTGATCGATATCAATCCATTACTCTTCGTTTGGCCTTATATAGTCAGTATATGAGATATAACATTGGGCTTAATAACAGCTGTTCGATATACATGTAAACATGCAGAGCACAGTGAAGACCGTGTCTAGTCTAAGCAGAATCCAGAATAAACAAGCTGAACAGTTTACATACCAAATACATTATCCGTTTATCCTCAGATTGTCATCAGTGATGAGCGCTACAGGAAAATTACTGAGACATTTTAGCGTCCTGCAAGTAGCAATATACTGAATAAGTAACACATCCCTTTAAGTCATCAATTAATTTGAGCTAAATTTTTTATCACCGAAACATACCAGAATCGGGCTTGTAGGGTGACCATCTAGAACATGTGGTTTGAGTTTGAGAATATCCGGCGCGTTAGTGACGAGATAAGGTTCGCTACAAATATTATGAACACGAGCACACAATCGCCGTGGGCATATGTTCCAGAATCTGTTCAGACATAAAATTATTTAAAATTCACAACTACCAAGTTCTCTACCTTTATTTAAAATTATTTCATTACAGTATGCAAATGTAAATGCATAGAGAAGCAAGTTGTCCAAGGACTACCTAAGAAGTTTAATTAAGCTTTTTTACTTTTAGCTCAAGTTGAATTAGTTGAAATTTGCATTTTGTCATGCTACTTTCACCGTTTGCTTTCTCTGGGTACCACTCGACGCAGAAATAATTAACAAATTCATTTGCTTAACTAACAGATTGAAGCGCGTCATTATTGGCGAATAAGAAACAGTAAAATAAGTGAAAATAGAAGAAAATTGTAGTCGCAATGAAATATGGTGCTCTGGCGAAAACGATAAGACATTGCGAAATGTTCTTCCTCTCTTGTGATTTCTTCTGACCTTTCTTACAACTTGGATTTTTTGTTTTCCGCTACCTCGACCTGGATATATTTGTCACTTTTTATCATTGTGACTTTGCTCATTTCTTGTTACAGTCAATTGGTGTTGTTGTTGCTTCTCTACCGTTTTCGTATACATGCTTCTTTCAGGAAACGCTTAAATTAAGGTTTTATAGTAAGCTTCATTAAGTGAATGACAACAAAACAATTTCCCAACAGTCTGTCAACATTAAAGAAAAGTGGAATCTGCACAACACTTGACGTTCCAGCTACTAATATAATTTGTATTTTTACAAATTTAACTCATTAAGAAATCTTTTTTGGCTTTGCTAATTCAGTCTCCGTTCTTCCTTCAGACTTTTCTCTATCAGAGTTCAGATGGCCGTGGAATTTTAACTATCAAACTTATTTTAATTAGCAACATATCAGAGAATAAGTTTTTGGAAGTAGAGTTAGTTAAGTACTTGTTAGAGACTCGCACTACTATACAAGGCTCCTTTAGTTCGATTCCAGCTTTTGTTCAGCAACACAAAATTTTTTTGTTCTGCGCTACAAACTCGGTAAGTAATGGCAAGCCTGACTTAAGACCAATAAGTCCTGGAAAAACTTGTTGTAGAATACTCTAATCATTTTGAGTCAATACAACTTTAGAGACATTCTTATTCGTCAGACAAGAAATCAAACTATAAACTACCATTAACTTAAAGCAGACTATTAAGATGTCATGACTTTCAAGCAAGTCATTGTCGGCCGTCCATGCAGAGGCAATCCTTTGACACCCGTTAAATTTATACTACTGAGGGCAAATAATACTAAGACTTTTTAATTTAAATTTCGCCAGAATAGTTTGTCGCGAGTAAGTGTTTTTGTTTAGAGAACGCGTTGACGATGAACCACGTACTCGACGGCCATCTTCAACTGATGATCCATATGTCAATAAAATAAAGGAATTGGTGCTTGAGAATCGACGTTAAACAGACAAAAGATCTTATTGGCATCGTTGAAAGATCGAAAGGATTAGTGAAAATAATTTTGAAAGCTAATTTGCTCCTAAGACAAGTGAAAGCACGATTGCTTCCAAAATCACTGGTTTTTTCGAAAAACAGCGTCGCAATTACTTTCCGATTGCCTGGATATTATCAAACATATTATTACTGGCGATATGTCTTGTATCTTTGCTTACGACCCGGAAGCAGAGGATCAATTTGCGAATATGGCGGTAAAGGTGAGCCGAGGCCGAAAAAGATGTCAAAATCAAGTTTATGTTGACAGTTTTCTTCGATTATTTAGATATGGTGTACTCGGAGCTTCTTCCAACCGACCAAACTGTTAACAAGGAATACTATTTGATTGTTATGCGTAATTTGCCTGAAGCTATTCGTATAAATAGGCCGGAATCAAGGCCAACTCTTGCATTTTGCTCCATGTTAATACACTGTCGCAAGCCTTTGTACGAACATAACTCGTATTGTACGTGAAATTTGAGACAGACCAGCGAGATTAATTGCCGCATGGGCGGAGGGGTGCGCAATCATTTCAGTCATAGCTCCACATCACTTTATAATCTTAGTTTGCTCTAGAAGGACTTTATATGAATAAGTGTAAGTTTTTGTACTCAATAACACTTTTTTAATCGTAGGTATTGCTCGTTTTTGTAGGAAAAGTGCGCCGTAAGACGAGTGTACCGCAATCACGTCTTCATTCACTCGAATAATATTATCGGGTAGCATACTCGTAATGAACTGCTATAAATAACTCGGTGGAGAGAATTTGATTGGTGATGTAGAGGAGGAGTGGTTTTCATAATTATTTTTATGCAAACAATCCATGCAATCACAAAAATTGATTTAAGGCTTCGTTATGGAGGCTTTAAGTATAATGAGTTCGTGAAGAAATTGGAGTAATATCAAAACCAGTCTCTGACTCTTGTCTCCACAATTAATTTCATACTGTGTACATAGAATACTTGCGGCGATGTATGGATATTTCAGCAATATCATGTTAATGTTATATATTTGCCGAGATATAGTCAGTACTGAATTAAAGATGGTTGGCATGACTTGGCGGATGTTGAGCTGTTAAGCGTTTCGATGAAAACGACTGCAATTTTCAATCCCCCGCGCGCTATAACTGCTTCTTCGACACCCTGGTTACTAATACTTCATTACCCTCAATGCCATTGAGGTTGGTATTACGGCAAATATACGCAAGTCTAGCCAACTTTAACTGTAATCAAACTAATGCCTATCAATAGTTTTATGTTACTCGCATCACAAACTCCGCTGTCGCTGCACCCACACACACTTACGCTATAAATTTGTGTGTGACTTGCCGTCAGCGACGTTTGTTTATGTTTGTTGCATGTCACAGCCATTGCGATACAGTCAACGCCGCCAATCAACGGAACTGTTACCCACAATGTGGGTGCTGGTGCCATAAATGTTTGTGGCAAAATGCGAGCACCGATTGTGCATAGCACAGTCATTTGCACGCAGCCATTTGGTGTATGTGGTCCCAAAGTGGTGGTGGTGTATGGAAAGCAGTTAGCGATTTGGTGTTAAAAATGGACACGCAACTTGTAAAGAAAAATATAAAACAAGGAATGGTTCGTAACGAAGATACTTCAGCAGATTAGTTTTTCGGCGGTCTGCGTGCGACTCGAAATGTTTTCGCGTGGCAAGCAGTTGAGTCTAGGTCGCTTGTAGTTGCAGTCGTGCGTTCTCTTGCCAAAAGATAATTTCCCGATAATGATTATCAAAAGTTTTTGTGTGTGAATTCCCACCAATAAATTATTGATTTTAAAAAAATCCACTAGTTGGCACCAAAAGTTGAAGTATTACCAAATGGCGCATAATGGCCATAATTGGTATGTAATAAGCATTAATTGCATAACATATACAATACATGAATAATATGTAAGGTCCCAGCTTTCACAACAAAATTTGTTGACACATGAAGGGTAAAGTCTATGTTTTAAAGCTGACTTGTTTGACCAACGCGTAAGTACGAATAATTTATAATGAGTTCTATCCAGGTGAAATGTTAAAGTTCGTCAGTCTTTGTCACTCTGAAGCGATCTAATAATCAAATATATGGCGGTAGTCTCAAATAATTTTAGTAATAGACGTTTAGATTAGTCAGAGTTCTGTATAAAATTAAAAAAATCTAAATTTCAACAAAAATGCTTAAAAGAAAATAATTATCTTATTACCAAACGAGAACTAAATTTCTCACAGTTCAGAAATTTTCAACTAACTGTTTGAAATGTTAATGAATATCTTTTATAATGATATCTATTACATAAATATCTTTTATAAAAGGTACTAAAATTAAATATGTTCTAATTTCTAACGGACATATTCATATTTATAAACATATTTCGCAACAAAAACAACATAAATTTTTAAATTTACTATTTACATATTACATTCCTTATATATGTATCAACATAAATATCGCCATATATGTCCATGAAAGCGAGTCAAAAATAAACATCTAATGCCAATATTCTGTGCAGACACTATCTTTCGAGTTTAGAATAAAAATAATTGCTCATGTGGATATTTACAAATGTAGTTTGTTACATTGATGGCTGGCAGTTGCCTGAAGTTATTTACTTAGTTTGACAGTGTTTTGCACTTTTCACCAACGCCGCAGGCACTGACTTGTCACACTTGCTGACATTTTGCTGTGCAATTTAATTACGACCCAAAGGCTAACATAACATCCCTACTGACTGTAACAACAACACCATAACCAGTTATAATAACTTTTCAGTTGTCCACAAATGCAACACTTCAGGCTTGTTATGTAGCTGACATTATATCATTGTTATTTACCTACATTTGGGTGTAGTGTTGAACTAGCACTACTGTGAATGCCCCCAAGTATTGACAGCAATGACCATAACTTCATTAAGTGTAAAAAGTTCACTTTGCTTTCGGTGCGGCACATATTTGTGCTGAAGAAAGAAAATTTAAAGTTCTACTAATTATTTGGCATTTCAAAAAAGACACGATTAGGAGGAAAATTCACGCTATTTGAGAACCAAAAGGATCAAAGTACTTGTTGCACCTTACCAGGCGAATGTTGACTGTTCAAAACACGATTCAAAAGCAACAAAATCATATAGATTTTCGTGGGTTATATTTCTAATAATAAAACGTCATTCATACACATATACTTAGAAGAATTAATATTGCTAAAATATTGGATGTGTCGAAAACTAATTCTTTGTACGTTCTTAACGATTTAGTTTTGTTTATCTCGCTTAGAATGTGCTATGAATTTTGGAGAGAAAAGACAAACGTAAAACTTTAGATCGATATCGAGAATATAGTTACAAACCCAATAATTTAAACTTTAAAAATTTACACAAAGCTTGTTTTGTCTGAGGGTTTTCAAGCACCATATCCTTCACTTCTTTAACATTTTCTTCTGTTGGTCGTCCAGGATGAAGCATGTATTCAACGATCTCTCGACCGTCTTTGAAGGATTTGTACTACTCGTAGGCTTGTGTTTTTGAATCACCAAAAGTCGTTTCTAACATTCACAAAAATTCCGCACACGAAATTTGGATATAAATACAAAACTTGAAAGAAATCCAAATTGACGGGCAATATTTTGTGACTCCATGTCAGTGGACAAGACCAATGCTAAACAACTTCACACCCAAAGATCGATTGCTTAAAATTTTCCTTTTTAACACAAGCTTCGAGATTTCACCAAAGAATTTGTCATTAACCAATTTGTTTCGATTATAACTACATGTATGTATGTGTGTGGGTAGTTATAAGACGTGTAATTTCCAACACTTTCGCCTTGATTGTTTAATAATACAAAATGACAACATTATCGTGCAAAAATTTGTACGTGAGCAAAGTCAATGTTAATTAAAGCTCAGTTTTTTTAGTATTTTATAAATTTTCTTATCCACCTTTTCCGGGCGCTTCGATATACATATTTTTTGTCATGCATAATGTTTCTTCCATTTTCATTCCCTCGTTTTCATTGGTTTCTCAAAATTTGAGTGCTCGAAATGACAATCGCGTTACATTTGTTTACATTAAGTTACGCATACGCCATGGCCAATCAATAGATACGACTGGGGTGCCACGCGCTGGCCGTCAGCATTATGTGTAATCGAATAAATCAAGACTGTTGCAAATTAAAGCATTCATCAAAAACGGCGTACTGGCATATGATGGTCGCAGCCACCGCAGGACATAAGTTGGACGGCTGCGAGTAGCGCGTGTGTGGCATTGATGTAGTAGGAAATGGTATTGTATTAGTATGCTGCTATATATTTATCGATATCGATTTTATTGATTATCTCCTCTGCGAAATTACGCGTGCATCAACCCAGACTCAAGTTAACTGCGTCCATGTCGTGCTATGCGCACAAAATCACATAAAATATGAGTTTAATGAGCTGCGAGGCTATTGAGGGTGTTACACAAACTCGCAATCGTATGTATGTATGTGCTTGATGTTTCCCGCTTGTTTGGCTGGTAAGCATATATTCCACAACAAAAATGAAGAGACCGCAAAATGTATGCGCTTGTCTGTAGACGGAATTGTATGCATTAAGGGTTAATTTGCCTTCACATTTTGAAATGGGGCACGTACAATTTTCATATTTCATATAAAGAGATCAAAATATAGGTATTGGAAGTTTAAAGACACCGCAGTGGTGCCAAAAAAAATTTCTTTGTATATCCGAATTGCGTGAAAAGTTTTAAAGGTTTTTATAAAAGGATCATTATACTTACTATCAGAGTTGGGTATAAGGGTTAGATATAATATTTAAAGGGAAAATCAAAAGCTTTTTTTTTAATTTTTGTAAAACATTTTGCTTTTATTTAAAGTTTTGCGCAGAACTACTTCCAATTTAAATAGTTTTATTATAAAAAAGGAATAACAAGTGATTACTATTTTTTATACAAAAATTTCTATGACGTATAAAATTTTTACAGAAATATTTTGAACCTATGAACGTTTGGTACTGTCCACAAAAAATTAAAATTGTTATATAGACAAAAATCCGAGGTGAATTGGGAGTTTTCGTTGCATATAATTTTCTAAATGCAATTCTTTTTAGTATAATTATACTATGCGTGCGCTTATTTATGGAGAAAAGAGAAGCATTGCACAGCACCAAAACCTGAAAGTGATTTTTTCCACTTCCATGCTTTCCTTTTTCTACTCGTTCTTTCCCTATGCATATGTGCGGCTCAATGTCCGAGTTGATGTCTGTGTTTTATTTATAATTCTCCAGTGCATTAAGTCGAGTGTACGAAGCAATAACATTGTATTAGCTTTTTCACAGCCAAAACAACAACAATAAATTGAAATAGATAAGCAAGGTTGGTATACTCCACTTGCGGTCAGCAGTACAAGGTCACATCACAGCACCTCAGGCTATTTTAAAGCATTATCAAACGTCGGCTTGTAATTCTGCGTACTTTATATTGTAAGCATATTGTCCTATAAACACTTCTTCACGTTTATGTCTTAGCTTTACTTCCTCGTTGGCAATTTTTGTTGCTTTTGTGTGGTCACCTTTTCAAATGAAAACTTGTTTCAAAGCATATTCACGGCGCCGAAATCTTAGAAAAACTTAATGATTCGCTCTCATTAAGTTTTTCTAAGATTTCGATGAGATGATGAGTCAAGTTAGAGTGCGGCGCTCTTCGTTGAAAGCATACATTTTTATTTGTGCGGAGTATCCGTTCATAATTTGTAATAATGAAGATTGATCAAATGACACAAGTCTCAAGTATTCCAATCAAACCGAAAATTAAATTTTTGTGACTTGATCGCTTTGTTCCAAGTGTCATCAAGATATCACAATTTTTATTAAAGCTACAGCTTCCACGGACGCTAGGACAGACAGACAGTCACCCGGATTCTAATTCGCCTACAAATTCTGGTCATTCATATATATAACCATATATCTATCTCGATTAGTTTTAGGTAATAATAATTAATATACTCTGCAGCACCATGTTGCAAGGGTATAAAAATATTCCATTCACAAAATAAACACAATTTTTTCATAATATTTCTTTCTTTTACTTTATATTTGACTTATATATCAATTTTATTTTAATAAATATTTATTACAAAATTCTGTTAAATTTTTTTTTTTTTTGAATTACCAATTACTATTTATTAGAAGTCAATTAGCGCCGAAGCTGTCATAAGTGATTTTATATTACGTTTCAAAGGTAACAACTGCTTGGATTTGACAATTTTCAGCAACAATACTAAATCACACCAAATGTGCTGAGGAGGCGGACACGTCTGTACAGCCCAACGGTCGAACGTGGACTATGCTAGCGCCTGAAAGAAAACTTTGCTGTGGATGTCGAAAGACCAAACCAGTAGCCACCAAGGCACGCTTTCTTCTGCAATTACTGTTCGTACGTGTGTTTGTTGTTGCCTGTTAGTTGCTGTTGGTGCTTTTACCGCTGTTACTGCTGGTTACCTTTGCGCGCCGCGAGTGTGTGTGTGCTGACATCGTAAACGTGATTTGGGAGTTCGATAATGCCGACCGTCATTTTATAGGATACACGTTCATTTCGAAAACGCTTGGTGGCCGCGTTAAGAGCGGAGAAGCAACATGTTGGTATGGGTATTGTTTACATTGTATACGCGCGTGCTCTGCCTAGGGCGAATAATGCTTGTTGCTTTTGCGCAGCACTCTCGTATTGCTGTAAGCAAGGTGGGTATGTGCTTTTCTTTGTATGTGTGCCGTTTATCCGTGTCTCTTCGTGCAGCGCGCTCATAATTGGTTTATTCTGTCGTGCACACATACATATATACACATGCTAAACTGTACTATTTCATATCCAATTTTCATTACTTTTTCTTTCTCCAGCCTGTTGGAGTGGCGTTAGCGGCATATGACATGCGTCTTGTGTGGTTGTTGTTACCAAATACTTGCAAGCATAACTCATGCAACGGTTTCTGAAGTTTTTCGCTCCCAAAAGATTTGTGCTTGTTGCTTTCGTAAGCCTTTGATATGTTTGTTTACACATAAGCGAATAACCATACATATACATATGCATATACTTTTTATATACATTATTGATGTCTTGTAACTTTTAGTTATTTTTTGCCTTTGTTAGTTGCACAAATTCAATTGTTGCGCCAGTCAGCATACTGGAACTACGCATAGCATTTATAAGTCATCAAAATGTACTCCTGTGCCCTCGAATGTGTAGAATATCTTTGGATTGCTTGAGTTAGCATTGAAATTACGATGCTCTTTTACGCAGGTGTGCATTTATTTATGTATTTGTAATTTATAAACTTTTGTGTGCAACAATTGGAAAGTCGATAAGCATGACAGCACAGACGCCTTGTCGGTCAGGTGTGCTCACAACAGCAAAAAAAAGATTTGCTTTACCGCGACAACGTCGGGCGCGAAGAAGATGGTTTGAAAAGAACGTAAGCCAAAATAAAGAATACAAATTTCGAGTTATGGAACTAATAAACATTTTCGAGCGGAGCTACTATGAATCTCCTTAAGGAGGTAGACTATCCTAAATCCATTATCCTTTTTTCATTTCTGCACCACTACGATTTAATTTTTCTTCTCTCCGTTGAGAGTCGTATGATTGCCTTACCTTAATTGCCCTCCACTGCATTATTCAACTTAGTTAATTTTTCATTTTATCCTAGTTCAATAGTAATCATACACTTAACCACATATTGCTAACCGCATGTAACAGTTAAGTGCCATTTCTTGCACACAACCACAACCACACATGCAAACATCTGAGAACTCAAATGTTCAAGTGCTTGCAATTTAAAGATTATTGATAAACTAAGAACACTTTGTGTTTCAGATGTGCTTTTCACAGCAAAAGTAATTTATACATGTGTGTGCATACGTACGAGTATATGGACATATACATATGTATATACACGAATCAATGAAGTTAAGAAACATAACATCAAGTTCGTGCAAAAGATGGGATAATTTCTAACGAAGTATGTGGTATTATAAATCAGTTATATCTTGTGAAAGTAGAAAATATGCACGTAATAAGTTTACAGAGACGAAATCAATTAAATGAATTATATTATCAAGGAACTTCACGTCAAGGAAGGCATTCTCCGGAATAGCCTGAAAAGCCGAGCTACATGCTGCTTGGATCTCCTCTGTCGTCTCAAAATGCTTGCCATGCATCTACCTTTACATTATTCCTGTATATCCTGTGATAACTTCATTCAAAAATTGGGGGTCACTTTCACAAATGTTCAGACTTTCTTCGTGCACCTCTTGCGCATGTTCAAGTGCTCTGTCATAATATCATGAATCACAGATTTTGATGAATCTAACATCTGGGCAATTAAACGAATACTTAGTCAACGGTCTGAGTTCAAAAATTTGCACACACGAGTCACATCGTCGGTGTTTGTCGAAGTCGCATGTCATCCAGCACGGTCGTCATCAGCTCTTTCCGGCACTCCAAAAAGGCCTGGTGCTACCAAAACACACCACTTCTTGCTAAAGCAACATCTGGGTAAGCCTGCTTGTTCATATCAAACGTCTCTGTCGCAGATTTAGCCAGTTCCACATAGAATTTAATAGCGTCGAAAGATTTAAATTTTGTTAATTTTCCATTTGCTCCCCGATATGATGGCATAGAAACAAATCTTGATAATTGAAAATGTTTCGAGCATAATAAACCTTAAAAATTAATAAAAATGGCGGGTGCATAGCAAACGAATCATTCTTGGACAAGCTAAAAAATCTTCCTTACCCTTTTTCAAAAAAAAAATATATTTAATATTCTTTATAGAGAAACTTACTATGGTTTACGCAAACTTCACTTCAAACTATTTTTATTTACGTATTATATTATTTATAGGCACTAAAAGTTGCATATCTGTCATATTCGCTGTCATATTTCACATTCATGGTGTTGTAAATGTTGCGGCATATACAGAGCCGTTATACCCACCGCCCGCTGCTGACTTTTATGACGCTTGGTAGGTTTCGCACTGAGTTTGTTTTTTACATGATTCTTCTGCAGTGCTTCGTAAGATATTTGTTCGTATGTAGTAAATATGTAAGTGTTATGTATAAGACAAGTGTGTAACTGATCACAGCGATTTCGAAAGAATTATTGTTGGGAATAGGAGTAAGAAGCAGTATTGAAAAAAGACTTAAAAGAGATTTAAAAGAAAAATGCACGAAAATTGTTTTCCTGTGGACTTAAATAGGGTAGCGCTGAGCCAACATGCGGACTGCAAATTAAATGGCGGGCCTAACGAGGATGTTCGTGTTCAAATTACATACAATTGTGTAACAGTAAAACAATTCTGCGACAAATTTCAAAGATTCAAGGATAAAATAAAGGTTGTGCATCACAATTTATATCGAAAACTTATAGAGCCGCTGCTAAAATACTAAACATATACACACTCATCGATATACATGCAAGTGCCAATAATGTTACAGAACTCATACGTCCTGTAGCACCCAATATTTAATAAAATTAAACCGTAGATATGAAGAAAGGAATATCTTCCAAACACACGGGTGCTGTTCATTGACTAAATAAGAAGACGATAAATAACCGATGAGAAAACACACAGAATCGTAAATCGGCGATAATGGGTCGTTTAACAACGAAAAGGAACCTCTAGACAGACGGATATGCTCGTAAATAATCGCGTGCACGTATTTTTTGCTTCATTAAATTTTTATCCTCTGCTTCAACGAAAAAGGTATATGATAAAATATCAAGCGGCTCATTTTTACGATTCATTAGCAAATTTTCGAACGGCAGCAAGTCAGTGGAGCTTGGGTTGCCATAAATATGCACTGAAGCATCTTGTATTTTCACTTTCCATTTTGCATCGTTCTACCTCTTCTGCATAGAAATAGAGAAACTTTCTTTCATTGACGAAGGCGGCCCGATAAGTACTTATCCTACAACAGAAAAATTAAAATTTTGATAAATTGTGATATATTTTTCAACATGTATTCACTATTTAGTCCGAAACACTCATATGAGCCATAAGAGCAGTGCTTCAACTTCTTTAACTCGTCTGAAAAATAAGCTTTCAAATTCAAATATTCAAATTTCTCCATCGCGGCAGCGATCACTTCATGCGACTCAAATAAGAGAGTTGTGAGCTGATGGGCTTTTATGATGAAATGGCAAGTTTTTCTTCAAAAAACGATGTTTATCATCACCAGCCTGCAGGATAGATTTTGTCTCAAAAGAAGTCACCCAATTTTTTACGCTCGTCGATGAAAGACAAATTTTACCGCATATGCATATAGGCGCTCTTTGTTTTTAGTGCCCTTTTTCTAAAACTCACTAACGTATCACAACAAAGCTACGTGTCCAGTTTGACTATAGCAGCCTAGGAGAATGAATAATATGACTTCGGCATAGGCACACGACAGTGCATACGCCCCATAGACACGTTAAAAAAAGTCTTATACAAATCATTCTTGATAAGTAGCATATTCTTCTCACATAACTTTTATATTTTACTTTCTTTTTATTACATTGTCAATTCTCTTTTTACTGAATTTCGTTAGAAATATTGTCTACAGCGTGTAATTAGTTTCGTTTGGCATATGACCGCTTTTTACTGTTGCTGCAACATAATAAAACCGAATAAACCGCAATTGATTTAGTAGACTACAGACGTTCAGTTGATTGGTGTACAATAAATTTTGGTCTGAAGTAGAATAAATCTTAGAAATTATGTAATCAGAAAGGAAATTTATTTGTGGTTTTCGAATTATTACATAAATAGCGGCGAGAAAGAAATATATCTTTTGTAGAAATGTAAATATGTCTAATTCTATATTTATAACTGTACAGTACTTACGTTCATTTATTTACTCTCAAACACTTTCAAACTGGTAGTAATAGTAAAATATGTTTTATATATTTATGGCTTCATGTCATATCAATCGTCCAGCCTCAAAGGGTTTCAAGTGACTGTTGCAAAAAGTTAGTGCTTTATGCTGATAAATCGGCTACAACTGAGCGGTTGGAACTTATTGAAATTTTTATTTGCGAGATATGACCGAATGAAATGAAGAAACCCGTTGAGCAGCTGACCGCAATTGTTTTCTTCGTAAGATCATAAGATTTATTATGAGATTTTTAATGACACATATTATTGTATTATGCTATCAGTTACAGGGGATAACAGAACTTCCCCAAAAGAGTTTGCGATTTGTCTACAATAGGATACCTTTTGTTATAATTTCCATTGCCCCTGGGCTAAACTCTTCATTCAAAATTTAATTTAGATGCAGGTTTCGAGTACTAAAACGTATTTAGTTAGCGTCGCCGCTAAAAGTATTATTTACATTTTTGTAAATTATAAGTATCAGTTCGCTTTAAGGTACCGAATATGTGGATCCAATACCTATAGTTGACCTTTCATCGAATGTTTTCATCAATAGGTGGATATACAATTGAAATTCAGCGATAATCCTTTCCTGAGAATGCTATGACTGTGTGTCGAAAATGGATTGAATGTGGTTCATACTTTCCTTAGCCCCCATATTCCTAATATAAAGGATTTGGAATTTCCGTGTTGACTTTATACCGCATATATTGAACAATATGTGAGTTAGTTTAATAAAATTGAGAGAGCGTCTATTACTGATAACAGTATATTTTTTCTTTGCAAGTTGCAAGAATATTAAATATTCGCTTAAACCGAACTTAGCTCTTCCTTACTTGTTCTGTTTTTGCAGATTAAAGAAAGTAAATGAAATGTTCACACATATATAAATATAAATGTGTAACGTATCTTTCGCACGTATTCAGCCGCACGAATATTTCGTTTTTTAAAACTCGGCAACCGGGATTCAGCACCAATTTTTCGCAGGCAACCTTATATCATTATACTCGCAATAAAATTATCTTTATTTTGGTATAAGGTTTATCGCGTAAGTCGATAGGTGCAAATCACTATTTTTAAGTTACCTGTATGTACCTGGCAACCCAATAATTGCACCGGGAAAAAGAAGGCAACCCAGTGTTTGCATATTCGACAAGCTATATGCTTTCGATTAGTCTACTGCTTATTGCGTAAGACTGTGGGTGTAATGTTAAAAAAAAAATCTTTTTTTTAATTATTAATTAACTACACTTAGCATCACAATTTCCAGGCAACCTCCTCGAAATTAATATTTTAATTTAACAAATTTTATATAAAAATTATTTTCATCCCGTAATACGATGGGTGATGGTCGTGCTATGGTGGGATCTTAGACTATATGTGCTTTCCTTTGAATGCTGTGGAATAGTGAATGTGATATTATTCAGCGCGCGCTTACATTTAATATTTCGTTACATTACAAATAAATTAGGACTTGTAACACATACATGCATATGTATATATTACAAATGTGCATGTGTACATGAGCAATTCTAATCCCATTACTTAGCCCATTAAGCGTGCGTACACGCGTTTCCTTGTGAACATATAGGGGTTAAACGCGTGCGGAATGTGTTGAAAATCGTTGTAAGTATACATACATGTATATACATACAAACATACAAAAGCATATGCAATATTTGCCACAGTTTGAAGGTAAATCCTTTTGTGTTTAAGTGTTTTGTGTTTTTTATGGTAAGGGGTAGCATCAAGAGCAGGATTGCGGAACTTGAACCACCTGAGCTAGGGTTTCAAGGTAAAAAAATACTTGTTTGCGAATTTGTTTCTTAAATATGGGTTGAGTAATTTTACTCGTACCTATTGTACATTATTGAGCACACTCTTGACAATATAAAGTATTTTTTTCATGCAGAAATATTGAAGCAGAAGCCGGTAACAGAGCTTCCCCCAGAACGTCTTGAGAGAAAAACAATTTACGGTGCTCACCATAACTCAGCTAGAAATTATTATCAAATTATAATCAAATCTTCACACCATCGTTCTATGATCATATTCTTATTTTAATTTTTTCGGCGATTTAAACTAAAAGCTGTTATTTTCCACTAAAAGAATCCTTAATTTTTCTTTCAATTAAAAAACTGGGATACTCTACGCGTCATGCAGTATGAACTAACGTCATGAAATCCGAAAAGATAGCTTCTTAAGCATTTATGTATGTCCAACCAGTATTGAATTCAGGAAAAATCCAGGTTCCCATGTTCATTATGTTTGATGAGGTTTGACACTTTTACTACAACATCGCGATGCTCTTGTTGTTCTCCTCGCTTTGTGCTCTTGTAGAATGCACTGATTGCTGGTGTAATCATGCAAATTGGTTTCCCTGAATGTCAAGGAGCGGTACACTGTATAATATTTCTGCAGCGTCGCTGTGATATTCGGATAGATATTCCACTACTTTCATTAAGGATTTCGATACTGATCCCATTGACATCATTTCCATTAAGAATTACATTAAGGGAGCCATAAGGCATATACCTGAGACGTATTTATATCCGTATGCCTTCCATATGAGAAAACTCATCAGACCATATCACAAATATGTATGCATACCGCAGCCACAGCTTTGCATTAGCTTCAATGCTGCAACTGCAGGCGCAAAATTAATTCCAGCTCAACATGAACTTAAGCATAGCTATTGCAAACAGATTCAAAAACTTGCTGCAATGCTCTCTAGTATAGCAATTTAACATTTTGCTCACCCACTGAACTGTAGAGCTCAGAGGCTAAATAACATTCAAAAGCCAAATGGAGAAAGTCAGATTCTCGAAAACAGTGCCCAAGGAAAACGAGTTCTTTCGGCTTAGATATTTCTAATTGGTTACTTTAACATACTTTCATTTCCGTTTCTACAAACTCAATTTCAAATGGCTGCGCAAGTCGCAAAAGAGCAATACAAGTAGGACAAGGACACTATGAAAGACAACATGTACAACAAACTGAAACCACAAATGAGGCGTATAATTATTTAATTAACCGAAATAAGCATGCTGCGATGGCACTAAAGTAGTATTTGTGTGTGTGTCTGAAGTTTTTCCGTCCGCTGTGAAAAAAGAGCGAAATTTTTAAATACCAATGCATGCAAATATAAAGCCTTATTTGCCTGTTTGTGTGTATATAAATGTGCTTGCTTTTCAAATTTTTATTCAAACGCATAATGATGAATGGCACAGAATTTGAGTTGACCGCAGACATGGTATGGTATAGCTTTAATGTGATTTTAATATCTGCCTATATAATCATTTTAAACTGAAAATATCAAGAATAACATATGATGCATAAAAATTTTACTTATGAGATATTGATTATTGAGATATTGATAATACAGCTATCTCAATAGAATAGTTATAGCTTACACTACTTATATTTTTATTTTTCTTACTTATTTTTCTTGCTCAATTAAGAAGTTAGCATTATTTAATTTAATCAGCTTACCATCCATCTCATTGGCGGAATAGAATCTACGAATTATCTAGCAGTGCAATAAGCATTTATATGAAGTGGATGCAAATCGGTTTTTGGCTCATCACACTTTCAAAGTTCTATTATTTTTAGATATTTTAAATAGCAGTACTTAGTTCTTAAGACGTGAGAATCTAATGATATATAAATTTTGTTTAAATGACATGATATATTACATAATACCATATATTTTTGCATATTTTTATCCTGAAATTTCAGATTTTGCCCTGAAAAAATAATCGACTTAAGAAGCTCTTTAAATTTATGTGTTGCATTTTTTGATTCATTCAAGCTACAACTGTAAAAACAAGATATGGACTACAAAAAAATTATGAGTGGATTTTCCACTAAAAGTTCTACTAGTTCTACGCTCTTCTAGTTATGCATAAAATATATTGAGTACTCATACAGTACACCGTGTCGGATGAGCAACATAGAAATTACAAAGCACTTTCTCAGTACATTTGAAATTGAGTGATCGAAATTCAATTATGATGTTTCTATAACGATTTTAGTATATGTAAGCATAAAATCAGTTCACAACAATATTTACTTTCCAAAAAATGCCAAAATCATACAATATCCATACAATAAAAATATATGGACAAAAAATGCGGTAAAAAGTGTGCCTCTTTAATCTATAATTAACCTTAAATGTGCTTTTGTTGTATCGCCAAATTTTTTTCTCATATCTAAAAATGAGCTACGAGCAGTATTGACGCTAGCTTAAATTTTCATTATATCCTTTTATTTACACATAGGAACATACAAGTCTATATAATGTCGCATATGTATAATATGTGTTCATAGGCAATTAGTTTTCAATGTAACAAATATTCAGAGTTTAATTCAACGTATTTGTTTTATGCAATGAGCATAGTGATGCATAGTAAACAACTATGAAATTCTAATACATCCAATTGGTGCCCTAATTACATTTACAATTATGGTGCACTATAAACAGAGAGAATTCGAATAGAATGTTAATACGGCTTTTATTGAATTATTCAGGTTACATTACATGCTATGTAAAAAGTAACTCATATTAAGATAAAATTTGGTAATAAGTTAAAATTTATAATTGCACTTTAATGTTGGCTTGTTTTAGGGAATGATTTATTATTTATGATGAGCTATACTTTACATATAACAGCCTAAATATGTAATAATAACATCTTACATGATTGATTTTATCGTGGGCTTACAAAAATATTTTTTACACTATTTTGCTTTCAAAATATTCAACCATCTATTATCCACCAGGACCAATATTTACTAAAATAGGTTAGAATGGCAGATCTAGAGTCAAAATTTTCATTTCGTAGTGAAATTCACTACTAAACAAGGAAAACGGCTTCATAATAGATTGCACAAAAAGTATTATTTTTCCTATAATTAATCACTACACCTCTTGCTTCCATTTGCGATGTTGCGCATTGAGCTTATCCGACGAGTAGAAGGATCCAGATGTTTTAATTCCATTAGTAGTAGTAGTTTAAATTTGAGATTACCACGACATACTTAATAAGCAATTTTAGAATGACACTCTGAATAGAACTCAAGTACATATTTTTAACATCAAAATGTCTCCTATATTTTTTAGACGCATCAATAAATTTATAAATTAGATCATGTGGTATCCAACATCACTTAAAAGTTTATTTTTATTCATTTAAAGAATATTTTTTTTTTTTATTGTAAAAGTTGTAAATAGATTTAAGTAACTTTACAATGGAACCACAGACTTATTTAGAAATTTATTTAGAGTCAAAATCCGAATATTTTTCACGCAGAATGTTAGTACAGTTGTAAAACTGTATTTTCGTAATTATGCATTTAGAAGCATGCAACTGCGTGATTTTCACATTAAATGCAGTCGTTACAAACATATCTGTTTTGTTGTAATTCAGGCTGCAACTCGTTCAACCGTTAAAAATTATAATTTTAATTTATTTACGAGCGGCAACGAATTAAACTAGAAACACATGTTTTTCGATAATTAGTAGCAACTCTGAATTCATATCATGCAAGTAGACACATATACATTTACGTGTATGACTATTTGTAAATTCCAAAATGAAAGAATATTATCAAATTTGAACAGAATGTTGATTTATTTAGTTTCGTAGCTTTTCATTCATGCTGTCAGTAGTTTCACTATTCTTGGTCATAAATTTATTCAATCAGAGATGCCATCGATGGCGATACAGTTATTACTACAATATTCTAACTTTTTAATAACAGATAGCAACTTCTTTTAACGATCGTAACTTTTATTGTCGATAAATCTCTGTGCAGTGAAATCTGCGGTCAGGAGAGATACGCTGAGGACCACATCCGGAGACAACAGTGAATAAAGAAGCAAATTTGAGACCCAATTTATGCATCTTTGCGTTCGTTTACATTGATTCGTGACACGGTGTGTTATCCTCATGACACCACAATTTTTTTTTCTCCTTCAGCCGGTCATTTGTCAAAGATTTCGTCGCTCAAATTTTCTTATAACATTATGTGATGAAAAAATGTTTTTCTTTCGTGGATAGAGGATGAAAATTGAACTGGGATGAATATCTAGGTGGAATTGTTAATGCGCGCAGCATCTATTGTCGCTCTTAGATGCGGGTGTAATAGGATTGAGGAGATTCAAAGACTGGTCAGAAATCTTAATATTGTTCACGATTTTAGCTCGCTTGATATTTTTTGGTCGGCCATTTTTTACCATCAGTAGCATTTTGTCTTTTTTTCAGAATACTAAAATAGGCGTCACTCAAACCTCTACCTCTTACGAAATGATCTCACAGAATCTTATATTTTGGATCCGGCGAGTTATAGTTTACCATCGTAGTGATGCAAAAACCAATGAATGAGACTCCTTTTGCTTGGAAATACAAAAGTAAAATTTTGTTACGTGGAATCAAACTAACCCTCTTAAGCCTCTCGTTTTTGTTTTTCCATGTTCCTCGCGCCGGCAGTCGCGTTCACGTCTACCGCATTTTATTCTCTCTGCCATTTAAAAGGTATTTCACGCTTTACAAACGATCTCCTGCTCTTACGCTGTGCTATGTTATGCCATTGTCTAACTTTTTTTGGTGTCTGTCTCATGTTCCATGTATCGCCGTCAACGTGTCTACAATACAATAAAACCAAACACAAGAGAACAAAACACAGCGAAAAGATATGTGAAGAGAAACCACATGCTCACCTGGCGACCAGTCCTCGCCATCTCACTATCAAATCTATCGTTGTGTTCTTCGATTCTTTATCTTTCTGGAGCGTTTAGTTGAAGTTGTTACTGTACCGCGCGGTAAGTGGTTGGGGAGAACTAAGTCGCTTAACATCACAACCTTTTAGTATTGTGACTATGCTGCAACTAACCACTAACCTGTTAACAAGTTGCTCTTTGAGTTGATTTCCTTTTACTCTCTGGTCAATGGCTTCCGCTTGTAGTTTTTTTAGTTTTCGTTTCGCTGACCTCCTTTGTATTCAATGCAATAATGGAATTAAAGAAAGTATGTTGAAAGCAAAAGATTGAGTAATTTTCAGTTAACATTTATATACATACATATATTGTAATGCCAATCGAGCTGACTAAAAAAAATAATTTGTATTTCTTCATAACCTCAAGTGAAGACGATGACCTCGAACTAAAAATGGTTGCTGATCGCATCGTGCATCGGTCTTGATTAAAAAATGCTTGAATACTTAGCAAAACCTTGGAGCTTTTCCGCTATATACTCATCTCTAAAACTTTTTCGCTGAACTGGAATTGCACACCTAAATCTCGGAATTAGAAAAAATCATAGAAACCGGTAAGCTATAAGGGGTTATATACAGTAAGAAGGCCGAAAAAAAGAGAATTTTCCAGAATTTTATCTGAGAGAACTTTTGCATTTATTAATCCAAAAATTTTTTACACATATTATGGTATTTTAAGACTTAGTATTAGTAAAAATATTTATTTGTAAAGAACCTACAGCTGATCTCTGGGAGGCACTCTCAAAACAGACATTTTGCGGTGACCACAATATCTCTGAAATTAAAAAAAAAAAACAGAATTCGTTAAAGTAATGTTAGATCTAGTAATTATTCGAAAGAATAACCAAAATTGAATTTTTTCGCGAAATGACGAATTCAAAACAAAAATCGATTTTTCCACGATATTTCGGCCTTAAATTGTTTATAAAAAAATAGTTATCGGTGAGAAATGTCTTTGATTAATTATTAAAAAATATATTTAAGGAGCAGAGGAAGTTCTGAGACTAATCGGTTTAGCCGTTTTCGAATAATGTTGGTCACCGAAATTTAACACAACATTTTGAGAAAAGCTCGTTTAAAGTTTGGAATGCACGTCGAGGCACTCTGAAATGCCTTTTCAAATTTGCGTTGTAACTTCGAAAATATTCACCGAAACGATATGAAATTGTGTGTGCGTGTTCCTAAATATATGTACATTAGAAGAAAAAATTAAAAAAAAATCGATTTTTCGAAAGTTCTATATCTATATAACCCCTAAAAAACGACTTAAAGCTTTCAGTATTATTCGCCATTGTAATAATGAAAAACATCTTAAAAATTAATCCAGCAAACACATAAGTGTCAACAAGATATTCAGGCACTCCGTATATTTTTGAGACGGAACCATGACTGAATGTAATTTTTGGATGTTCTGTAAAAAAAAACTATTCTCAAATTATACTGTTCAAACTGTTTACGATACAGCTGAGCTTTACTTCATCTGCCTCAGCTTATTTATTTTTTTGCGGAGCGATATTTCTCTCCAACGGTCCTGCCATTCCCCTAGATAAAAATTTAGAAAATATGTAGTAGAAGGTTCAATTTTTTTTCTCTAAATTTTATATTAATCTTTTACAATCTGAATGAGAGTTTTTTGAAATAATTCATGTCATTCATTAAGAACACACTTTTGTAAGTAGAAGGGAAAGTGAAGTTATGAAGATATGAACTTAAGATTCGTCAGTGTGACTCCCTCTTTTATCTATTTGTAGTTCTATTTAAACGCTGAGCTATTCTTCTTAATGCAAACAGATATGCAAATGTATAGTATATAATAAATGTCTCACAGAGGAATGATGATCATTGACGTAGAAACTAAAAGTTTTAAAGCAAATCCATGTCTGGCTGCGTCAACTCGGTCATCGATGAAATATGCAGTGGTGGAAAATATCTGATGGTTACGTACACATATAGCCTATAAAAAATATTGATATTGAAAAAATGGTGAATATGGAGCATAGAAAAGACTGCCTAAAATTTTACACCCATATGTGGTATGTATGTATATGTCAGTATGTCAGCACATATTGATTGCAGATGGAGACTATTGAGCCTACTACTCTTCTGAAGTATAAAAATGCGTATTTTTCTTACTTTTTGCAATTGCATACCTACACCTATGAATACATATATATGTAAACACTGTTTGCTGATTATATGCCAGGGACATTTTGTGCAAAATAACATATAAGTACATGAACTCTTCTGCATAGCTTTAAATATAGGCAGACCGGTAAAGAGCGAGAATAAATTTTTTTGATGGAGTAAAAATAAATCTTAGTTTTTACTTTCATTGCACAGGTACAATGTCACACCGATAATTTAAATATATATTTTAGAGAGTCTCCGCTTGTTGCTGAGGCTGTAAATATTATAAATATGCCCAGAATTAAAGCTACAGGGTGACATATTTCGAGGTTACCTACCTTTCAAAGGAAACAGCACCAAAACTTCAAATCTAATGGGGAATATTTATTATCATTCGATAAAAAATTTTTTGACATTTACTTTTAGAAGATTACATTTTTCAAATGTCTCAGATGGTCCATCCATTCAGTCGAATTTCGAAAGACTGGTTTGAGCATTTCGACTGGAAACTGGCGACCGACCTGTGCTGTTTCGCTCGAAGGACTGAATTGAAGCGGGATTGTGCGCTTAGGGCTTAGACTTAATATATCCCCACAGAAAAAATTAAACGATTGGCAGCCAATCGATAGGCCCAAAATTTAAAGGTATCGAATCTTGTTGGAGCTTTTCAAGAGCACATAATGCGAAGCGCTGCGGCTTGAAAGGTCGAGCGATTATCAGTTCTTGGTACAAGGCCTGTATTTTGTATGCGAAACTCATTCTCTACAGAATGTAAATTGTCGTAATAGAGTTGAACGATTTGTAAACGTTATTCAGGCGTAAGTATTTCCATGATGAAATGCCAAACAGAATGCAGCTTGACACGACGCAATCGGGATCTATCCAAAAAAGGCTGTTGAATAGAGTACATCTACTTGAATCAATCGTTACTTTACTCTATTGTTATTAATGTAATGTCCTTTGCCACAGAATAATCCATTTTATTTGAACAAAAATTATTACTACAATAAATTTTGAAAACTTTTTGAATAATATTATTTGCTTAGGCGTATTTGATCTGATAAAAAATTAAAGTGCTTTAAGGCACAATAGATAATACCCTGTAGTTTTTCTCTGTGTTATACTTTTTTATAGCCTTATACTACCTTTCCTAAAAAGATGCACCTGGCAGATAAAAAGTCTTAATTCTGCTAAACAGCGATTCACCGGAATTCTGTTATAAACTTCATACACTTCAGTAAAGAGCATGGAAAAAATCACAAGATTGACTAATCTAATTTTGTCCCTTAAAAACTGCAACGTCACTTCTAAGTGACTAAGATCGCGCGTGCATTTTGTGAGGCAAGTTCGTTTTTATAATTAGTTAGTTGTCAGTTTAAATGCCTATCAATATGTTGCTGAAGCGGGTAGATGTATGTATATATGTCCTTACAATCCATGAGATTTTACATATGTATGTATAGTATGTGTGCGTATACTTTTTGCAAAAAGTCAAGTTGCGCTGGTGTAGTCAGTAACTCCTTTGGCGTTGCAAGTAAAAAATGGCCAAACCAACAATATTTGTGCCGCATATCTCCTCCTACAAGAGACTGGAACACCAGCTGCGTGTGGCAGGTTGTTGGTGACGGGCAGCAAACCGCAATGAAAAAATGTATGTCATTGTCATTTCTCTTAGTTTCTTAGTGATTTTTTATTGCCTTGGTTTTCAGCGTTTTAATTAAAACGTGAGGTTTGTTAAGTCAGTCACTTTCTTTCATCACTTTTATATGCTAGAGGCGTTGCTTTTGTACCATTAGTTGTGATTATTTTGCAATTAAATTTTTCAGAGAATTAATTACATAAGATTTTAATGCATTTTCGAGGCTTCGTAAAGTGTTGCGCAGAAGAAGAACTATTTCGCCATAAAAGAAAACGTAATGAAAAACACAGCAACTTGATTTACGTAATACAAAATATAGTGGCATTAATAGATATAAGTGGAATTGAATGGATCTCCTTTTAATTGCATGCTAACTGTACAAATCTACGGGGTCTGTTAATATAACGAACTCGCGAAACACTTTTATAAAATCTTCTTACTTAATTTTGTCTCAATGGGTGACTTCATTCTGTAGATGATTTTTTTACGAGCTCTTCTGTAGAACTCTGAAAAAAGCGAGCCTTTATTATTACTCTAGATATTCTTAGCTTCCGAAATGAAGAACTGATTTGTACAATTGAAGGTTTTGGGTGAATGTTTTAAATGAAATAAAGCAATTCGAGTAACATAATCGATAATTCGTTTCGACAATTAGCCAGTCCTGATCGGTTTTAGATGATACTTACTTCTGAGCTTATCCCGAACTCTGCAGCTTAGAGCTTTGACGCTTTGAGTAGAATTCAAGCTCTTAGTTTTCAATAGTTAGCATTTATTTGTGCTCTAAGACCAATATTCCATCTTTGTCACAGATAATAAAATAAAATTTTTTAAAAGGAATTTCAGAGACTTCAGTTTGTTCTCTACCATTCAGAGAGTATTATTTCAGTTTTCTTCAGTGTTTTCTTCAGGTTTCTACTAGCTCATTAACTTATTTGGTTTTTGAATATTTCTCTTAATTCGTAATGTAGTGAAATTTCTCTTGCCATAAGCAAGGCAGCGGAAATTGAAAAACAGTTGAAAATATCATTAATGCGGCGGCTCACTGAAGCACAAAAATAAAGCAGAAGTTTCCGACCGGAAACGAAAGATAAATAATGTATTAAAATGTTGTAGCAACAACAATTGATAGCAAGAGAGTAAAATGAAATAAAAAGAGTCAAAATAAATCCCAGAACAACTCAACTAGAGTTAGTTTTAGCTGTAATTAAATAAAACCCACACAAATTGACAATCAATTTTATCTCATCCGCTGGAAATATCGGGAGCCAATGCGCTGCAACTTCATCAGCCGACACCACTGCACTCATCCCTCGCTTGACTTCGTTCACGCCCGCCCTTGTCACCACCGCGAATCTACTGGCTTCGTTACTCCAACGCTTGTGACATTATCACCAATGCCCTCGGAAAACTTGTTGCATGATGCACGTTGCACGAACGACATTTTATAAGCACATACAGTTTGATATTGTCATTATTGTTGTTTTTTTGGCATATACACGCCCATCGTTGCAATTTTATAACAACATTAATTAAATGCTTTTGCAGACAGTACTGCGCCGCTGTAGTTGGGGCCGAGAACACTAGAGAAACAATTAATTGCATTTATGCTCAGCAAACCTTTGTTATATCTTCCAAAGTATTATAGTTCAGGCTGTGATTGTTGTAGGTCGCCTCAAATCACCACCTTAGGTAAAACATAAGCAAGACGATCTTCCGAAAGAAAGCGCATAGCTTTTATAAAACAGTATACATATTGTCACTCGGGAAATATTATAATGTCCTTCGTTCGTAAAAATCTGGACATTCGACAATATTGATATTTTTGTTCTCACAGTGGTGAACTTCTTTAACTGCCGGCTCCCTGGTTGTGGTGGAAAAAATAAGAAAGCCCTCTGCTATAGAATCAATATACAAGTATATTAGACTTTCGTATTTTCTCTTCTTATCTCACATTACATTCCTTAATACTTTTGAATAAAATTTAGTGAACCAGACTTAAGTTCATTTCATGATCTGGCAACGTGTTGCTACAGAGTATCGACAGAGTATGTCCTTGGCATAAAATTAAGTCGGAGTGGAAAATGGGGTAAATTGGTGCAATCAGACACATGCCACGCCCACACAACGCCATTAAACAAAAACCAACAAAATGCCATAGCTAAACACCAAAAACAGATATGTGACTGTAATTTAACGCAGGGGATCGCAATAGATAGAAGCAGTTGTGGGTTAAAAATTTTGAAAAAGTAGGCGTGGGCCCACGTTGACTTTTGAGCGTAAATGTCGGCCAATGTGGGAGACATATAAGAGAAATGCAAAGAGAATACTTTCCTGATAATAATATTTCTGTATGTCAAAAATGGGTTGAATCGCCTATTCCGCTTATATATGCTAAATACAAAGATTTTCGAACCTCCTGAAGAATTTATACTGCATATATCGGCCAATATGTGAGTCATCTCAATTAAAATGTGTTTTACTTATAACAGTGTATCTTTGCCCCCTTATAACTAGTATCAGTATTTTCGAACATCCGCCTGGCTTTGCTCCATATGGTTAGTGATTGTATGAGAGGTACCTTAGAGAAACCCTAGGAACATTATTTTATTATGTGGCATGATAATAGTATTTAGTCCTGGAAAATATAGTTAAATTAGAGTAAATACTACCCCTAAGTCCCATATCATATACTACTTATAATGATTTTCTATATTCCTGCAAGTTTTCTTCTGAAAAATCTAGGCATACATTTTGATACACACTTTTATAAAAAATATCTTCAAAATATGTTTTTAGGTGGTATTTTGCGAAAGAGGCGGTTAAAATTCAACAACGGAAACAAAAATTCTGAGATTTCTCTCCAAAAATGACATATAAGATATAAGTAACTTTAAAACGAATACCAAGATATATGGGGATTAAATAAGGTGCTGGTACTAAAATACTGTGTAAAAAATGATACAGGCTTCAAACGCTCCGAGTTTGGAGATTAATGCTGTTTTTATTTTTTATAAACTTATACATGTTTAATTACGATCACTGACGCGCAGAATTCGGTCAGTTTTTTCGAACTTCTGAATGTTTCACGTTGTGCGGTGAAATAAGAAGAATAAGTGCTCACTATTTCAAACGTTTTGAGTAGCCTTTCTAACGAAGCATCCTAAAGGTCTAACGAAGCATCCTAAAGGTCCCAAATGGACTGTTAAAACAATACAACGTGTTTAAATAAAATAAAAAAAAACTAACATAACACACTCTTTTATTCGTTTTCCAAAACGACCAAACTGCCATTTGTTAAGTAGAAAAAAGAACTTTTGATTCACCCTGTAGTGTCGTACAAGCCTTGAAGTATCTGCGTGTAACTTATGCATCTACACAGCTGGTTGAAACTGTTAACACTTTGACTCTAGTCGCTTTGAGTAATATAAACAGGGAAGTTTGCTTACATCTGCTTTTAGACGAAAGAAGCACGTCTGTTCTCATATCAAATTGCTTATTTAAAATTCGAAATAAAATATAATTAAAACTCATCCTTTTTACTGGTTAATTTTCAGATACTAGGAACCACATTTCCTTATACAGCAGCACATTATCAATATTTGCATCATTTTTCAGTGCAAATAGTGATTAAACAAAAATCAAAAACGCTTTAAAACCGCACAATAATACAGCACAGTTAACGGTAAAAACTGAATTTAAAAAAAATGTAAAATAATTGAGCGAAACTTTTAAAAAGTGACAAATCAATTACAATGGGATTTTAACACCTTTTCACGCTGCTTTATTCGAACAATATTGACATTTCTTCATTTTTATGATAATTAAAATGCAAAACAAAATAAAGTCACGCGTCAACTTATATAAATAAATACATGACAAACATGACAAGGGCTTAAAACACAAACATGGTTACACCTGGTTGCGTAATGGGATATTTGTGTTGATATTATGGCATAAAAATGCAAGCGAGTAAATTTTGAAAAAAACTTAAATTAATGTTTTTGTAAGTAAGAGGTTTTTACATTTTCATGTATATCAACAGACTTGAATATTATAGAGCGAAATGTGGAAAAGTATACAAAGTCAATCAAACAACGTCACGAGTTCAATGTGACAATGGAGATAACAAAAAAAATTATTTTTTATATTTTCATGAAATAATAATATGGCATGCAAAAACGGAACTTTTATATATACATATGGACATAAATATATATCTCTGTTGTTGCTATTTTCAATTGGTCGCTGGTTAAATAGACACAACCTTAATCTTTGCCACAAAATGTAATATCCGTTTTGTGGCGCTTAAAATACTTTTGATTGGATTCGTGGCTGCTCGAGTAGTTATTGTTGATTTTTGGCTTTAGATTAATTCACTTGAACACTTTTCTGTTACCCAAGGCACTGATCGTTTTTTACAAAGGTATGTTTACTTATATATAATAAAAAATATATTTTATAGTAAATGGTAACTGCCAAACCTTTTGTGGGAAATAGCATAAAAACAGAAGGCCTTTGATATTTACATTAGTTTGCCCTTTATTTCCCAAATTAATCAACGCAAAGTAACTGTTTGTTTTCAATATCCAAAGTAAAAGGAAAAAACAACATCACAATTTTTTTTTCACGAAAACATTTCTTTCAAAGGTATATGCTGTCTCAGTTATACATATGTAAATTGGTATTTTTTGTGAGCGCATGTAAATCGATCGCTGCTAGATTAATTTGTTGAAATCTAGCAAACGATTCGGTTTTAATATGTTGACAATAGTTGGTAGTCGGAAATATTCGATTTTTACACTGATGAAATCCATAAATTTTTTAAGAAGACACATCCAAGTGTGTCGTAACAGATATATGTATGTATATATCTCTAATGTCAACTCGTTGCGGCTTGAAGTTTGCTTCACATTTCACTTGTTGTAAAATGAAAGTATCAGGAGATATTGGAAATATAACACATTAATTTTTGTTCTTTCAGAAGTTTTTTTAACGGATGTTGGTTCAAATTTGAGGACCAAATATAGTCCAGCCGAAGAACACGTCGAGACAAACCATCGTTTATATCGGTGACTGACTGACCTGGGGAAAGTTTTGTATGATCTTACTAATTGGTTTATGTTACTGAAAGTAGATAGATACTCCAAAAATCTAGTACTAAATTTAAAATGACTTTTATGTGATAAGTCCACTAGGAACACAAATATTTTAAGCAAAACTTTCTCTATTGCTGAAATCACTAGACAACTTGTTTTTGAACGATTGTCCATATAGACATGTGAAAAGCAAAGGTATGCAATAGTAATCAAAAGGTCTAATCGGTTTAACAAAGCAGCCGTTATTTTGTGACTCTTAAGGCAACAATGACTGATGAATTTTGTTGTTTGAATTTGAAAAGGTTCCCATTTTAATTAAAGCACAATGGAAAGTAACTGAGCAACATCTACCATATGTTTTAAGCAGCAAGTGATTAAATTTTTAAGTTTTTTGCAGATAAAATAGAAAATATGTTTAAATCCACAATTAAAGTAAATCGGATTTCTAATTATAAATGAAAGTAAATACAGGAAAATTTAAAGCAAAATTTGTATTCAACGAATATAAGCAAAGGCAAATAAAATAAAATGAGAATTTCTAAAGAAAATTAAATAAAATTTATTAATCTAATAAAAGAGAACTCAGAAGATTGAACTGTATGAAAAAAGAGCTTGCAATAATCTCAAACAAGATGCTACACATTTTTATATAAAAAAAAATCACAAAAAAGTTTAATAATTTGTTGATAGCTGCGTGCATAAAAGGAACATCTCTACCTTAGTAAAGTGTGAAAATATTGTGGGGAAAACACACAAACAGCAATCGAACGCACAAACTCACCATGAAAATTACTTGAAATCTCTTTTCACTCCTTCACATCTCAAAACAAAATGGGTAAAAGCGCTGTAAGCTTATGGCATCGGATTTGTAAATTTTCTCGTACCTTTTCGTGCTTTTGTTTGTTTTGCTTTACACCTGCTTTGTTGGCAGGATTGTCACTTCTTTATTATTACCACCAAATTGACAAATAATTGTAAGTGTAACTGATTCATACGGCAGATGGGGATGAGAGATAGACAGAAGACAAACAGGGTTGCAATTGTTTCACCTTAGTTTAATTATGTAGATACATAAATGGATATTTGTATGTATAGTTATAAAGGTATATATGGACTCCTCCAAATATACATATATGTATATCCATATATGTATCTCACTACAGCAATTAACGGTATAACAAGTTTTGTAGCTGTAAGTAATTTTATGTGCGTTCGGGCGATTGGCAAGGTTGAAGGGCATATTCTGGTTGGAGTCGGCATTATTTTGACGGGTCTAGATTTCTCACAAAAGATTAAAAGGGTTTTGCATAATTGACGCAAGTTTTTGCTTGCGGATATTGTGGGCGTGTTTAAATTGAGCAAATTAAGTTATTTGTTTTACTAAGAGCTTATGTATATGTATGCGTGAATTTGTAGGTGTTTATTTTGGGGCTAACAAAATAAATTGTATCCTAGTTGAATAAATTTACAAAGTGATTTAGATCATTTATTCAGGTGAGTGTTTAAAATTAGCCAACACCTTTGTGAGGTGCCACGTTGTTGAGCGCTTTGTTGGAAATTATCGAATTTCTAATTAAGGGTTTGCGGTAGTGAATAACAAAGTTAATGAAACTTGTAAATTAAGTGATTCTACAGCATTAAAAGCTGCTCATTGTAGTATGTCAGCAATATCTAAATGATTAACTTGTTCCGAGGAATTCTTTGTTCAAACTCAAGCGTAGCCTTAATGGAATGTTGTGATATAGATTTTGTGGATTATGTGAATTTGCAGCATTTCTTTAATGATTTCTGCTTTTTCTAATATACATATTTCAATGTATTTAGCAATTATTATTTTTTCCTTTTTTATTTTTGAAATTCTGGTTTTGTGTGTAAGCAAATGTTCAATTAGAGAATAAAATCACCCTAAAAAGCGAGCATAAATATTCTGGATTTCTTGGAGCTTTTAGTTACGATAACAGCCGAGAAAACTATAGTGAAGTTTCCCTGAAAATCCAATCGAACTCCCTTAAATCAATAAGTACACAGGCTTATTGCGCTTTGTTTACAACAACCCTTAAGAACTTCTTTGTTTCGAAAATTAGGCACCAACTTTTAGACAAAACTTCAGAATTTTTTTTTAGATTTTGAGTAGCGACCTCTGAGATGAAAGAGGCACCGTAACTTCTCATCAAACTTAGCGAGCAATATGCGTTCGGCTTATTCTTCTATTATCCATAAAAGTAGCAGTTGTCCATCGTATTATCAGATATCTATTGTAAGTTCCATTATCATATTTAAAATAATGTTAAAAGTAATTAATTTATTTTTAGCTTACTCTTTTTGGATATATTTCAATACATAAATGGAAGGTGTTTAAGCAAATGGACCGTGTGTTCGCTGACAAACAATTTATTTATTTTTTTTTTTGATACTTGTTTGCCATAAACTATTTTTTGAACACCATTTTGCTTTATTACCAGTAGGTGGTCTATAAAAAACTTAGTGAATTACAAATTTACCAAGAGTCACCTCCACGCTACTCTTTTCATAAAGTACAAGGGGACTAATAAGACGAACTCGAGTATAAGAAGTATTAGCTATTGTAATAATTCAAGTTATGAAACAAAGCTGATCCTTGCCAAAGTAATCGTATATAACCCAAGCTAATTTAGTGGAACCGCTGATCCTAACTGACTCCCTAAGTCCCAAGATATGGATCACCAGACCCTTATATGAAGATGAAAGGGAACAATACAAGTCTAGATGATTTCACCGCGCCATTCCTACAAACAGCTTTGACAATTTGAATCCGACAAGATACACATATAGCCTCACGGCTTGTGGACCTACAATAAGACTGCCAATAATATACAAATTATTAGATTATAATTTTTAAAAGCATCAGAAAAAGCAAATTTGTTCAATCATAAATGTTTTGATAATTGGTTCGCGTAATATGAACATAAAGACTGTCCCAAAATTAACGCAAATCTGATCCTCTAGAGGTCATTTGCTGGAGGTCTTCTGAGTGCGGAAAAACAATACTGGTCTCTAATCCGAGGGATACTCTAAATGCAAAGTAATTCGAAGAAAACATTTTTCTATAAAGCAGTACTTTCTTCTTCTTCAGCAATTCCGTGCTTTTACTGATGAGTTATCTCCTTTTTAATATACTTATAGAAAACCATCTATTGCTATCATGTGTTATGTCAATTGTGAGGCCGCGCAGCACCAACAAGGCACATGTCTTTTGCATACCCAATTTTGTGTGGCCTTGTTATCAGTGTATTTTCAGAGAGCTCGTTATCTCGGTCAACTTCATTTCTTAGTTACCTTAAATAATTTCAACGTTTTTTTTACAAAAAATGGTAGTTTGAGAATATTTTTAATAAAGAGTGGTATGAACTTTAAATTTAACGCAGGCAAGAAATAAAAATAGGAAGGCTTTGATACCAAGAATATATATTTTTTCTTTTTAACCGAATGCAAATTCTCCAGATATAAATTTGTAGGGTGATACTAGTAATTGATCGTAACAGAATTGGAGGAGGCTTAATCAGCATAGCATTATCATTGAAGCATTGCAGCAGTTCGAGCCATTCTTAGACAGAACGTGATTTCAGAAGATTTGTTTGGTAATTTTGAATATCGGACGTACTCCTCGATGGATCATCTTTTTTTTAATTAAATGAATCTCCGTAGGTAATGCTGAAATATTACACATATTTCTCTGTCGTATTTGAAAACTTCCATTTCACGATATAAAATTGTAAAAATTATAAAACTTATTTTACTTTTCGCCCACTCACTATAGTAATAATATGCATGCCAATTGTTTACCGAAATACAATAATAATATTCAAAATTTGCATATTTTCATCATAACAACTAAAGTTCGGTCAGGTCTGCATGATGAGTATGTGAACTGCCAACGAATGAAAATAAATAATTCGTAGAAGTGAAGTGTTTGCAATCAGTGCGAAAAAATTCATTAAGGCCTTGCGGAAACATTTCAGCACCACACCGAGTAGCAATCAAAAAGCATTTAGGGTTGATCGAGGAAAAAGTTTACAACATGCTGCTTTCACTCGCCACAAAAAGCCAACACCTTTATGCATAGGAATGTAAGCGTTGGAAAAAAGTCCGCAAGAATTGCGGGGGATTGTAATGAAAAACGTGAAATCTGTGTGTGACGAAAAAGTTGTTTTACTTTGCTTGGACAACTGTCGCGCAATACATACCGTCGGATATTATTGTTTGCATGTTGTTACTACTTCGAAACCCCACAAGGGATGTTGGGCTACGCATTTGCGGTTAAGTTCAGCTTACATTGAAGTGTGGCTCGCCAAGTGGGGACATTCGTTTGAGCATGTACTTGTACACACTAACATTTGCATGCCTCTTTTACCATATTAACACAAAAGGCGCTGATAAGCCAAAAATACAGTAAAAGACTGGCGTAATTAAAATGCAAAGACCCTGAAAAAACACCGAAAGCTGACTAAGCGAAGGCCAACAGCTTTGTATATTAACACGAACGATCACGACAAAGAGTAATGGTAATTAGATAAAATATTGCAGTGTACCATTATGACTTGGAAATATACCATCTTCTTTTTTGAATTAAAGTAATATGGTTCTTTGAAAAATTTAAATTAATAAGTAGTGAGTTTTTTTAAATATTGTGTTTTATTGGATTATAAAAATTATTTTATAATTTTTTCAATAAGTGCTATTGGTTATGAGAAAAAATATCGTGATTAAATTGGGATTTAGTTATTCTTAACTCACAAAAAACTAATTTTTTCTTCTAAATGGAACTTAGTCTTCTTCCCTTTATATACCAACTAGTTATTCACTGTTTTGTATAAAAATACATACAAGCCTCCAGCCTCGTGATTTAAGGTCCAAATCGTTCTCGTAACGGACATCTAGGAGAACCTTAACACCTTAAAACAGATACTATAATTTAAAATTTTACTTCGTATGTGAACCGAATTCTCAGATTGGTGGACACATATTCAATCTTATCGAATAAAGGTGCAGAAAACTTCATCTCACCCACTTCACTTACTTAACGTACTTATTTCTAACCGTTCACAAAAGTAATCCAAACTGAGAAAATTTTTCATACCAATTTGTTTTGATTTTATTTCTCCACGTCAATGGCGATGATGTTGCGCCTTTCTGCTGTTATTGATGCCACAGCCGATTTTGGTGGGCTCAACTTTATTAGATCAAAAGCAAACATGCTTTTCAACGGTTCCAAACTTCACTGATGACACTAACGCTCCCTTCGTTATGAAAGTGTTTTTGTTGTTATGCAAATGCTTCTTGTTTTTTGCATGTGCCATTGTTTGCCTAAGTCCTGAAGCATTTGCCATGTGCTTTATTATCATTTTTTCCACACACTCGCTTGTTTGCACACCAGCAGTAACAACCACATAAACAACCACTTCACACTTCATTTTCCACTTTTTTTTACATCTGTGTGTGTAAGGGGTAGTCACCTCTAGCCTGCGGTTGGCGCAAACATGGTGGAGCCACATGTGTACGCGATAAGAGCTTGTGATTGAGCATGTTTTTGTGGAAATGAATATTCTCATTTCTTCATTTCATTTTTTAACACAAAAGTAAATCACCACAGAGTGAGTGAGGGAAAAGCTTAATACTTCTTTTGGGACAATAACATCATTTCAGTGTTTTAAAGCTTTAAGAAATGTTTCTACTGCATATACCGTTAAACTTTTTATCTGTGAGTATAACTTTCTATGTTTGATAGAAATATAAGGGAGGGTCGGAGATTAAGAGTTTAGACCAGGATAGCCTCGGTGAAGTTATTTGAAGAAAATTGAAATCAACTTTGTAAACTAATTTTGAGCAACTGATTTATTTGTCTGACTTTCACAAGGTGCACTTAATCGTTATCAACTTGAGGGGTATTATTGAAAGAAGATAAGTAGAATGTGGAACCTGATTTATAATACATATGATTTGTACGCATTGTCATTATTCGATTACAGTCAATTTGATTTAAATTATATATAGAATACTAAAAAAAATATTTATTGTAAACATTGAAGATATGAAAAAGTTGAGTCCAGTTTTTAATAGTATTGTGAGAAAATAAAAATATATCAAACCTTATCAATGACGGCATTTTAAAAACTCATTTTGCATTCTCCGGCATTTTTCGTAACCGAGCTATTCCACACTCTGGCGGCAAGTCATATTCAGTTACACTGTCACTATGTAAAGCCGTTTATCATATACACTTTTTAATTTACTGCATTTTCTACTTATTTATGGTAAATCCTCTACATTGCTTCTATATACTTTTGTTTCAATTTCACTCCCTTTAAGCGCACAGGTGAGTGCCTCATTAACAGTGTTTGCCTTGTTGGGAATGCGCTTTAGACGTGATTCTCTTTACATTTGTTGTTGTTGTTTTTGTACGAGTGTATTGTCGTTCCAGCTTATGTCTGTTCACTTTTTTTTTTTCAATTTCATTTCTGTTAAACTTTTTCATGCATTTTCGTTGATATACTTACAAGACGAGACAGAAAGGCTTGCTGGAGGAATAGCTTCGTTAAAGTCATTCTTGCAGCTTTTACTTGTTATTTGTTGCAAGGTATTATTCTTTCTTTGCGTTATATAATACATCTGACAGTATGTTTTCTATGTTAAGCCTTTATTTTCAGTGAAAAACATGTAAGACTCTGCCAAGATAAGAAAGAATTGACTTATCCAGACATTACTGAAGCGCTGTTCGTCGGTGCGTATGAGTAATATCATACGACAGATTACTTACGATAGTGTTGGGCCACCTGTTGAGAATCACTAACTTCTTCGCTTCTATGGTTTTATACCACAGTTGCTACAGAGTATTATAGTTTTGTAAACTAAGCGAGACAGATAGGGTTAGATATATATAAATAATCCGGATGTCTAGAAAACTTGAAATCCGGTTGACTGTCAATCTGTTCGTCCGTCCGTCCGTCCGTCCATCCATGCATACGAGTACAAGCTCTAACTTGAGTAAAAATTGAGATATCGCGATCAAGCTTGGTATGCGGGTTCCTCAGTAGAAAAAAATTAACTTCCAAGATGACATTAATCGGACCGCTGCCACGCCCACAAATCACCATTAAGCGAAAACATATAATGCCACAACTAAGCATTAAATTAAGGTATAAAACTGTAATTTAGTACAAAAGATCGCAGCACCAAAGGACACCAGTGCGCAAATTTTTTTGAAAAAGTGGGCATGGTCCCGCCCTCGAACAAGTTTAATGTACATATCTCATAAATCGCTAATGCTACAACAACCAAATTTGCTGAGTACAAATCTTATAAGAACTTCGATTGAGAAAATGAATGAAAATACTCCTATATAAGAGTACTGTTGAAAACTACCAAAAGCGCGATAAATCAATAACTAAATGTGCATTATTTTTAGTGACATTAAATATATTTTACCATCAAAATGGCATGAGAAGCAATTATTTTAAAAGCGCGAGCTGGAGTGATAATTGCACGAAGGATATTATATATACAGGAGGATTTTATTCCCGAATATGAAACCAGACCCATATATTTCCAATATATATATTTTAGTTTTCAAACCGACTTATATTAATAACCATGCCAACAGTGGAAGTTATAATAGTAAGATATTAAATATTACACATTCAGGCTAGAAAATTTTAATTATGCTTGTTCCGCACATACTCTCCCTGACCGTGGCTTACCCACTAATTTAAATATATACACGCACATTCATAAATTCACGAAATTGGCTCAACTAGATTCACTTTTATATCTACACTCCAGCAGAGACTCCGCCATTAAGTGGCACTTCAAAAAAATTAAATAGGCGACAGAACGTACACATCACTAAGTTAACGGTGGTTAGCATGTTTCCTCGTATATCGAGGTGTTGGACGTGTTTTTCAAAAATAGAGAAATATCAAAGTACTATGCTTACTAGCATATATTTATTTTAAAAAACTGGATAGAAGCATTCCAGGCGGTTCAATATGTTTCGTCCTTCGATAAGAGAGGGCGCGGTGCTACTAATTCAAATTTTTTTTTTGTTTTGTTGATACACTCTTCATATGAACGTACTATATCATGTACTATATCACATATAGTTTTATTTCAATCTGTCAATTCCATCTTTGTTTACAAGCCATTTAATGTCGCCGTTTCAAATTATTTTTTTAAAATGGAATTGTATTATTGTGGAGGGATAAAATTCTTAAATTTAGAAGGTATAACACAAAAAGAAACTCACGAACGAATGTTAAAAGTGTGTAATGGTTGTTCACCTACAATTAGAACAGTATAAAGATGGGTTGCTGAATTTAAACGTGGTCGTACAAGACGACCCACGTAAAACGTATAAAAGGATATGGTTTTAGAAGATCGTTTTAGATCGTCGATTGACTGAGAGAGATTTAGTAAAGGCTCTACACATCTCTTAGTATCAGCCATATTTTAAGTGAAAGTTTGGTTTTAGAAAGCTGTGTACACAATAGATGCCGCCTTCGCCAACACTGGAACATAAACACTTACGAATGCGACTTTCTTAGCAATATTTGGAGCGTTTTAAAAATAATAAAGTGGACTTTGTGCGTCGATTCATCACTATGGATGAGACTGAATCAAAAGAAGAGGGTAAAGAGTGGTGTGAACATGGCTTCGAAAAGAGTTCGTGTCCGGAAATCGGCCAAGAAGGTTATAGCATCAGTTTTCTGGGAGAGGAATTTGTTTTCTTGCAAACTGGTAAAACAATTAATTTTGAGTATTATTGCAACCTTTGGACTAGTTGAAGGAAAAAGTATGTGAAAACAGACCCGATTAGCAGAAGAAAAAAAGCCTTTTTCATCAGGACAATGCATTGTGTCACCAGAATATTTTGATTAGCAACATATTGCAAGAGACCATCATAGAGTCCCAGCTAACAGGATACAAACATACATAGTGTGCATAACCACCATAACACCACTCTGATTGCTGGAACAGCAACTTTCCTATAGATAGAATGCCATTGACATTCGGTACGTAAGAATGAACGCTCACGCCAATGTGCCCGTTATGTTGTGTCCGTTGGCAGGTGGCTTTATGTGGTACTGGTGTCTGTGCGATGCTACCATGTCAGGGCAATTAACTATAATAACTATTGATTTGTGGTCAACCGCTGCCAGCCTGGATTTCGTAGGTAAGCGACTGTTTTTTTGTGTGTTTGTGAATTCGTGTCATCCTTAAGTTGTATATAAACGCTGTCCAACTATGTGCGTTTTGATTTTCAGGGCAGAAAGTTGTAAATAAAGATTTATTGCAGCTAAAGTCCTTAAAAGCTCAGCATTTTTATGAGTCAGTTATATATTTCTGCTTTCTTACTACAATAAATATAGAATTTTTACTACTGGTAATATATATAGTTTGAAGCGAAAGAAAGTGACATGTTCAGAGCAAATTCAATAGTGGTTTTGTCTTTTGTCTATTGTCGGATTTTGTGGAAGTTGTTTTCGGTTCATTTAAACATGGTTCTTCGAAAACCGATAAACCACGTTCAAACTCGTTAAACCAATTTTTGAGGATCGCCTTTAGACGGGACGAGTCACCGTTTATAGCTGTCAAGTGCTTCTGCTACTGTGGTGACATCGGGTGGAAGATGATCATTATCATTACTTCTCAATTGTTAAAGTCCGAGGTAGCACCTGTTGGCATGAGTTAATCTGCGTTGATTTCGAGGCTGACATTGTTGTTGGATCTGATGCTGGTTCCAAGATAGACAAAATTATATACAACTTCAAAGTTATGGCTGTCAACAGCGACGTGAGAGCCAAGTCGCTAGTGCGCCTAATGTTTGTCTGATGACAGAAGATACATACTTCATTTTGCCCTTGTTCACACCCAGAACCATTCACTTCGCTCACTTATCGATCATGAAGAAAGCAGAACTAACTAAATTAAATTATTTTAATATTTAGAAAGGCAATTTTGTAATGAACAAAGTTTTACAACTACGGAATCTCTAAAAGAGCAGAAGAAACAATTTCTTTTTTAGAAATATTTTTAGAAACTCTCAATGATAAAATAACTCAAGTGAAATACTTTAATTTTGACATAAATTACAGGTAATCGACAAACTGAGGCATAAATTTATAAAAAGTACTAAAATAATTAAGTTAAGTGTCAAATAAACATTTATGGGGTCAGTAGAGTAATCTGGCCTGTTTTTTTGAAATTTATTTTTCTTAGAAACTTGTGTTCTACAATAGAACTTTTTTTCATATATCATGAGGTATATCGTGGAGCGTATAAACAAATTTTTTCGGAATTTTTTGATGACATCTGTCGGAGAAATGGCTGGGTGAATGAGATGCGTTTTTTCACTGGCGGACACGATTTCTCATGTTTGGATCATCTGAAACACAAAAACCCAATTTATTCTTCAAAAGTAAAAGTATGGTTATCGTCCCTACCAGAATCATAAAAAAATTATGATAAATAAAAAAGTAATTACCGTTTTTTTTTTTTTTAATTTTAAGAAAAACGCGTTTAAAATGCCAGGAGTGCACTCCGAGCACTCGGAACGTCAAGGAGTATTATTATTTTTGGGCTTTTTTTGAAACCTTCCAATGGTAATGTGGGTTTCTACATTATTTCTAAGGGTATAAGGGAACAGAAAATGCAAACAAAAAAAAATTGGAAAAAAGATTACCCTACTGACCCCTTAAAAGAGCTTTATCAATGGTGCACGTTTTCAAGAAAATTATATAGGAAGAAATGTCACATTTTCGTACATTACTCATACGCCACGACAAACAGTTTTCTTGGCAACCAAATACTTAATGGCAGTATTGATATTTTCTCGCATGTTGGCCGATGTATTGACTTTACGCAAATCGTATATCGCAATATGTATTAAATATGAGTGTTAAATGGTCAACGAAACTCTTTTTTTGAGAAATCCGTGTAAAAAAAAACCGTGTAAAAAAGAGGCGTTTCCTATAGAAAAAAGGGGATACGTTCCATGTCATCTGAAAACATCCTACAAATTGCATGTTCATATGCCATTTTTTGTGCATTAAAACTTAAATTATATAATTCATACAGGTGTTTTTTGCCAAAACAAAATGAAATCGGTCATTGCGCTTTCCCAACTCTTATATATCTATAATTTTAAATACAAAATGTGTATAAAGTTATCGAATAAAGGGTTTTCCCAGTTACTACTATGTATGTTCATTTCAGCAATATCAATGGTAAAAACAAACATAATCAGAGTGATTACTATATTTTGATGAAATTCACCGTGTAAAAAAAGAGTGTGTTACGATATTATTCTAGAGATTTTGATAAAATTGTCCCATTATTTTAATGGACCAATATTTACTAAAATTATCTTCGTCATTTGATATATGAAATATATGAATATGAAATATATCAAATATAATTATGACTTTTTAATCCCTAATACAATGATTAACACGGTCGACTTCTCGACCTCTTTCTTTCGATCAGTGAGCGAAATGTCTAAATAAATTTATAGGAGTAAAGATATCCAGCCATAACTTGTTCTGTTATATTAATTTCGACGTAGATATTGTGAAAATTTATATCGTGTCTTATATACTCCCTTGAACGTTCGGATGCTATTGACTCTTTACCTTTGATCGGAACTTTCCAAACTTGATTTATGAAATAAAATTGTCATTTGCCGCTCGCATGTATTTCGTGATCAGCAGTACAAGGTCAGCATATTTCATAGAATCGACGGCTCTTTAAGTTATTAGCGAAACTATTAGTCATTTAATATAGTAACCATATTGCCCTGTAAAGACTCCTTCACGTTACTCATCTTACAGTCTTTTTTAATAATTTTTCATGCTTTTGTGTGGTCGATTTTCCAAAAGAAAACTTTGTGACTTTGCTTTGCTTAAATCTCAACAAAACTCAATGCGGAGCAAAAGAGAAGTGTGCCAAGCTTTTGATGTGGTCTTGTTTATTCTCATGCGAACTTCGTTTTGTGTGTTTGTATGTGGGGCTCAACCTTGAGAAGCATATACTTTTTGTGCACAGTCTTCCATAATTTGTAGTTAATGAAGATTTGGGTGAAAGGCACAACAGTCCCAAGTATTCCACTCAATTCCGCAGAGACTGAAAGGATGAAACAACGAGTAGAATGAGCGCAAAAAACAAGCGGCAGTTCATATAATATCTAAGGTGGGATAACTGGAAAATATCAAAGAAATAAATATCCAAATAAGTTATTAGAACGCAAAATAGTGCAGTTGAACTAAAGTTGAACGGATAAAAAGAGTTGTCTTACATAGTCGGAAGGATTATGGCTGCCGAGTATTAAAATGAAAAATAGTTATTAAATAATGTCACAAGAGTTGCTATAAATCTTGATTGTTAAGTGGTTCAACAAGTTCTCAACTTTCTGTTCACAGCAAGCATAACTTTGGCAAAAACTGAAAGTAATAAAGTTTATATTATTAAGACCTTATAGACTTGTGTTTCCAAAAAATATAGATTTGGATTCGTTGTAACTTTGTTCTGTTGTTACTTTTTTCCTGACAAAAGCACCATACCCATTTTGCGTATTAAATTGAGGAACTGTTACCAGAACCAAGCGAGAACTTTGTGTTTTCAGGATTCCAAAACAAGATGATAACATTTAGTAAAATACTAGACATTTGCACAATATGAACGTTACAGTACCGTTTAAAGGTTTTTAAAGAATTATTGGTGAAGTGCTTCCGGCTCCACCGTTTTCTATGCTTCTAACCCCAGCAGTTTACCTATTCTTAAATTCCTAATAATATATTCAATGGAAAGAAATTTAGTAATAACGGTAATGGGTGATCACTGTAAATGATGTTGGCAATGAAGTAATTAAATTATTTACATTAAACATTAATTTAGAAATACTAATATTTTCAAATGAATAAAAAATGTTACTCATACGCCATGTTCCACACATATCCGATGAAATCACGCGGGATATTTTATTTTACTTCCTCGTTATTTTTGCCATTTGCGTTATCTCTTGTTTTTATTCAAGTGCATATTTTATGCCTTGGTAAAATTTACATTAATAAGAGTAGTCTAGAATTTTCAAAACATCGAAACGATTTTTAGCTTAAGGCTACTAAATACATTATTAAATTGTGAGCATGCTGAGCACAATTTCCTTGCCTGTCTAATCTGCTGGTAAAACATTAGGGTCAATCAGCGTCAATCTACTTATAGAAGGTTACTTCAAAGATTGGCTCAGTAGCCTCCATTTGGATTAAAATGACAATGTAATAATATTTTTTACTATTAAATACTTTTTGAAGCAAGTAACTTCAATTGAATTACTGCCAGAACAGATTTTGAAATATTTTGTATTTTTATGCCTCAATATTGGCTTAAGCACGCTATATTCATAATTCTTTAAAATTTTTTAGTTATTGACTTCTCAAATATGCGTTTGGATTCACTATGTAGCATTTTATATTAATATGAACTTCAGATTTCCCTTTCATATTTTCCTTATAAGTTAATTTCAAGTATTATACCCAAATTAAGTAAAGTCTGCATGAGAGTAGTTAAAATATTTGAAAATTATAGGGATTAAAAAAACTTTTGGTTTTCCGAATTCGAACTATGATTGAAATATTTTAACATACTCAACTGTGCCTACAAATCATACCAACTAGTTATTGGTTTCTTCAATTAAACGAAGTATTGGCGTAATGGTTGTGCAAAGAACGTTTCTCATTTGGTATTTCAGCATTCGTCGCTGCGAAATAGTTTACTTATGAGCCCTACTGCCAGCCCACACTTATCAGAAAACCACATATATGTATACATGCACCTGCAATACGCCTCCATTCTGTTTACATTCCATTTCCTATTGGCAATCAATTAGCGCTAAGTGCTTACATCCGCTGCAATAAAACTTCCAACAGGCGGATGTAGCTACTTTACACTTTATTCACTTATTGGCATAACAAGCTACAGGATGTTACTTCCAAAGTCAGTTGCATAATTTGCACTATAAGGATTGTTATTATAATGTTGTTTTTGCTTTTTCTATCCACATCCATTTCTCCGCTTGTGCAGAGTGTTATTGCTTCTATTTGGCTGGCTCACTTGTTGGCGAGCTCGCACATCAGCTGCTTACCGTTAAAGTGGATACAATTGGTGCTAACGGGCCCGAACTCATAGACAAGCCAAGGAAGCATGAATACGTGAGTATTTTGCTACCGCCACATAGCCTCTGTAGCGAAAGTTTGCTCCTGACCAAGACATATATTAATTATACTTTAGTGGACAGCAAATCGATTTGTCGGCGAACTTTTAGGATATATTACCTTTTCTAATCTCTTCGTATGTATTTATTGTTCTTATTGCTTTAAATGAGTACACGATATCTTAAGAAAACGGACCTTTATCCTAGCGAATGGTTAATGAAAGCAGAGCAAATAAAATTTACAACGTGACAACTCATTCAAGGCAAATATTGAGCTGTTGTGGAAGATAGTACAGATTTTTAGCCCAGGACCGCTCTAAACTAAAAATAGGTTATACATAATATTAAAATATACAAAATGAGGAAGCTAATATGCTTGTGTATGCACGATGATCTGCTTCCCCAAGGGATAATACATGAAATTACTCTACTCTATGGCGTCGTGAAATACACAAATTTGAAATTTTGTTTAGGATTTTGCGAAATCAAGGCTAAAATGTCTGGGATCTGACACCTTTGGACCCTCAGGCGAATTTGCTGAGACATAAATACACCTCAGAACTGTAATGAGTTCAATAAGTCAATATGAAATATCCAACTACGGTAGTTCAGAGTTAATGTCAAATACTATTATACTATGCGCAAAAAAAAAAAAAAAACAACAAATAACAGTAAGACGTTGTTCACAATTTTAAAATTATTAACTTATTCTTATGTTTTCCCCCCAAAGTACTCTTCTATGCTCCCAATACTCGAAACAGTTGTTAAAGTCGATTTCTGGAATATCCTTCTATGCACGTCAATGTTTATAATTGACTAAACACGGTGGTTTAAAACTTGGCGGAAACTCAAGAAGAATCAATGTAGTATCCGATGGTGCATTATCGTGGAGTAATCGGTCCTGTTTTTAAGAAACGCTTTGCGCAAACGACGCGTAGCACTCAAGCAGTACTCCTTGTTGACAGTGTGGCCATACGGAAGGAATTCGGAGTTCACCACACCTCGATAATCGAAGAAAATTGTCAACATAAGCTTGATTTTTGATCCACTTTGAAATGGTTTTTTCGGCTTTGGCTCACCTTTGCCACGATATTCGGCCGATTAATGGTCTGCTTCCGGTTCGTAACCATAGACCAAAGTATTATTACGTTTCGTGGCATCCTTGTAGTCGTAAAGCATTGCTTCACAGAGGTAAACGCAATGAAATACAAGGTATCACTGACACTCATACCAACCCAGAAAAAAATATTTCCATTAAGAGTTTTCGCGCAAAATTTAAATTCAATAGTCTTACTATTTTTTGCTCACAGTAGTACTAGCCTAACCCAACTTTTTATATATGTATATAATTGAAATTTTGTGCAATTTAATTCCACACATTTTTTTTCCTTAAAACTAACCATTTTTCTTAATTTATACACACTGAGATCGAGAGAAATGTTTTGCAAATATATCGAATTTGGAGGGAACATTTTTTATGACATCCGAGCGCATGCAATGTAGCAGCTACTAATGTCAAAACGAAGATATTTTCTTTCCATTTCATAAATATTTTATTTTATTTTGAAGACCTTTTGCTACCTAAATTTTTCAAAAATGTAATTATCATATTTTTGAGTTTACTTTATCATCGTATAACTTTGGATGTTTTAGGTTTCATAAGGTACGCATTTAAAATAAAAATTCTTTTAGAAAGCAGTAAAATATTCCATCCATAAAATAAACACAATTTTTTCTCAATATTTTATTTTTATACTTTTATTTTATATATTGTTTTTACATTGTATTTGTTTTAATTATTTTATTACAATTCTCTAAACTCTTTCGAACAATCACTCATTAAAAGTTTTTTAAAGATTTTTTTCTCGCTCGCGAGCGCTACTATGTAAGTGATTTTACATTGCTATGTTAGGATTTTATTTGTATACTATTCTAATAAGTTACAAAGATAACCAACGATGTTTGTCAATACTTCGTCAAGAATACTAAATCACATAAAAAACGCTGCGGAAACGGACACGTGCGTACAGCCCAACGGACAACCGTGAACTATGCTGTGCTGTGGACGCTGAACCACCCAACTACTTGCCACAAATGAACGAATTGTGCAAATGTTTCCTCTTGACTGCTGCAAAGCGCTTTCTTCTGCAATTTCTATATGTGTGTGTGTATGTTGCTGCCATGCTATGCCATTTAGCTGCTGCTGCTGTTCTGTTGGCGCTAACGCTGATGCTGCTGCTTACCTTTGCGCGACGCAAGTGTGTGTGGCTGCTAATATCGTAAACGTAATTTGTGAGTTCAGAAATGGATTGCGCAAGCGTTCAATTTGTGCCTTCGGCAGCCGAGCGTCATCTTTTAAGCACACATATATGTACATATATGGATATACGTTCATTTCGAAAATCACCAATATAGAGGCGCAATAACATGTTTGCGTGGGTAATGTTTTGTTTGCACACGCACGTGTTCTGTTTAATGCTACTAATTCTTTTTGTTGTGAACAATCTGGGTATGTTTGCTGTGTATCCTGCCTCTCCATAAATACAACTCAGTCGGCAATGGCTTATTCTTTCAATTGTTGCGCCTGCAAGTGCGCGTTGCATGACTCGTACCAACGATGTCAGCAAAATCTACTCTATGCCCTTGGATGTGCGATGATGATCAACACGTCAATAATTGGTGCTTGAGAATCGACGATGAACAGACAGAGATCTTACTGACATCGTTGGAATGTCGAAAGGATTAGTGAATATCATTTTGATAGATAATTCGGAACTAAGATAAGTAAAAGCACGATTGCTTCCAAAATCCCTCAATTTTTTCGAAAAACAGCCTCAATTCCAATTACCAGGATGTCATGAAACGTAATATTACTGACGGTGAGTCTTGGGTCGATGCTTACAACCCGAAAACATACGCTCAAACCCGAGTCAAAACAGGTTAAAAATCACGACCTCCGACCGACCAAACTGTCAACAAGGAATACGTTTTGAGTGTTATGTGTCATTTGCGCGAAGCTATTCGAAAAAGAGGACGAAATTATGGGCCAACAGCTCTTGGATTTTGCATCATGATAATGCACCGTCACGTTCTGCCCTGATATTCCTGTTAGAAGTTGTGCAATATAATTTACAAAGCATAACGTAGTATAATTAGATATTGTCTCGTGAAAATGAAAAAATATAGACTTTTACATTTTCGAAGGAACTGAAGATTATATTAAGAATGCTTATGTTTAATTATTGCTCTAATTATAGAGTCTTAAGACTGTTTAATTAAATTCAAGAAAATTTAATTAGAAATCAGCAGTTTAGTGAAAAAAAAATTTTCATGGTTCGAATCGAAAAAATGTTTTCTGCTTAAAGTTTTTTCTAAGATTTCTCCACATAATCATTGTTTCATAGCTGAAACTCATACTTACACATATTTATGAAATAGACTTATTGTAAGTTAAACCGATTTCTGATAGAAATTTCAAACAAGAATGAAATGACAAATAGACAATAAACGCATATTTCTTGGAAAAGAAGAAGAAGAAATTTAGTACGTAGTTCACTTTAAATTCTTTTCATTCACTTTTTCATTCGATTTCTCCGAGTTGAAAGTAGCATATTCGCCAGAGCATATAAAGTATCATATCCACACATAGAGCACATTCTCTACCTTACTTCTACTCAAAAAAATTCACATTTTTATTGAGTCGCCATCAGAAGCAAGAGCAACAGCTAAGGCAGCGGAACTTTAGCATTGCATGGCGTTACATGCAACAGTTTGGAACCTTGAAATACAGCATTTGTCTTATTTACGAGCAGCGTAAATGTTGCGGCACATCTAGAGCTGTTATACGCCCCACCCGCTGCTGACTTTTATGACGCTTGCCAAACAAGTATATCCAGATAAAATTATTTTTATGCGGCGTTTTGCAGAATGTTTATATACTATATGTATAACTGTGTTCGCAATAATAGCAGTGGCATAACCTTCTTCTTCTTCTTAATTGGCGTAGACACCGCTTACGCGATTATAGCCGAGTTAACATAACCAGGATTTGCAATAATGCAAAAAAAATCGTGTAATTGATTTTTACTATGGGTTAATAATAATTCGCTCATATTCACGCTTAAAAGATATATGATTTCTTTAAAGAATAAGATAAAGTTCTTCTTTAAATAAATAAAGAAAATTTGTAAATGAAAATCAATTAGTTCATTATAATAATATAAAATAAAGTTTAAACAATTAGTATTTCGTCGAATGACCGTTACTGAATAACACAGCTGCGCATCTCCTAGTCATGGAGTCCACCAAACGCTTGCATTTCTCGAGAGGAATGGCCTTCCGCGCCTTCTTCACAGCACTCAATAATTGCTTCGTATTAGACGGATTCTATTTCCCTACAGCTTCTTTGAGCTCTGCCCAAAGATTCTCAATTAGATTAAGGTCCGGTGACTGAGCCGGCCAACCCATAATCTCAACTCCATTTAGAGCAAACCAATTTTTGCCAACCAGCTGGTATGTTCGGAGTCGTTATCTTGTTGATAGACACATTTCAACGGCATTTTCCATTCAGCGTATGGTAGCATAGTCGACTCCATTATTTCAACGTACACTTTGGCGTCCATGTTTCTTTAATCCAAAATAACGGACCTGTACCATAGTAAGAAAAGCTGTGGGGTGGAGAGGCTTTCTTAGAGGTATCTAGGAACCTATTTTTCCGAGTACCAAACAAAAAAAATTTTTTTTTTTGAATCACCCTAGTTGGCATAGAATACAATCTTCATTATATTATGAAAATTAAATTGTTTTCTTTGGGCCAGATTTGTCACTGTCTTATTGAAACCAATAGCGGTTAAAATCGTCTACACTCGTTTTTATCAATTGTTCATAATGAGATATCTGCCATAAACTAAAATGCCTTTTCCAAAAATTTTATTGGTGCCTTCACGTTATTGTACAGTATGCCAATTACTTCTGATATCTACTTTTTTTAAATTTTGCTACAATACTTATTTTTACCCAGTTTTTGGTTGTCTTGCCTAAGAAGTTATTTAAGAATTAATTGAAATCTCGGATTGTGACAACATTTTCGAAAAAAGCGTCAAAAAAGGGATCTTAATTTTCATTGGACTCGCATCAACTTGAAATGTTTATAGAGTACATCGATTTCCATTTTAGACATGCACATAAATATTTCAAGCATATTCAGCAACTTGCTACATACACATTTTTATATCATTTTACAAATTTTGTTCATCCTTTAAACTGACGAGGAGCTCCAAAAGTAAATAGCACTCAAAGGACAAATAGAGAAAAGCTGATTTTCTAAAATACTGTCCACAGAAAACTAGTTGCTTAGGCGTGGAAATTCGTAACTGGTTAACTTTACTCCATTTCAGTTCGTGCAAATACGAGTGCAAATAAAAAAATCGCCGCACCAGTTGCTGCAGAGCAGTATGAGTAGGACAAGGACATTGCGGAAAACAACAAGTACAACAAGAGGAAACCACAAATGAGGCGTATAATTCTTTAATTATATGAAATGAGCTCGCTTCGACAGCGCTTGAGTAGTATTTGTATGTCTGATGTTGTCCCCTCAACAATGAAAAGCAGAGAAAATTTTAATTGCCAAAGCGAAAGTAAATATGTAGATAGCTACGAATATTAAAGCGGGACAATTTACAGGCAGCCAAAAAACGGAAAAATCGCGCATGCTTGAAACGTTCCACGGATCACTCTGAACAACTTTGTTAAAAGGCTTTGGGTCTTAAATCGGTTTTGAGCCCAAGAATTTTAAGGGGAAGTTTTTTAAGTATAATAACAATTTTTTCGTAAGCTTATGATCATTTATCGGAATTGGCCCGATAGGACAACTATACCAGATATTTCCGATGCAATTAATTATTCAGATTTTTTAAACTTTTGGTATAACAAAAGACGAAGTTTTAACAGAAATAGCAATTATGAGCGAATTAAGCACAAATTCTAATCATGTATTAGTGAAAAAACCACACCTACACGAAAATTTCCCTTAAAATACCCCAGTTGATAAATTAGAAATAGGGGCCAACGAGTACGAATGTAGAAAATCAATAATTATGGTAGCTTGACTTTGATCTTTTTTGTATTCAAACTTACGATTAAATTGAAGTTTACTTCATTTACGTTAGAATTAAATGATGGATTATTGGAACACAGTATTTTAAAAGTCAAAGTAAATTAACGTACTTGTAAGTAATATAGTATTAATAAATGTATTTGTATTTACATATGTATCGACATTTCCTTCCTTAAGTGTACTTCGAGTTTACCCGACTTAATGTTAGTACCCAAGTACGTTATAAGTCGAAAAGCTATTTGTCATTAGCTTTATTGAAATCTTATTAAAGCTTGCATATAAAATTCCTGGCGTCTTCTTCTTCCTTATCCTTAGTTCTCAGGCAGTGGCCTTTGACAGCAAATAATACGACGACTTTGCTCAAGTTATATGACACATAATTTATTTTAATTAGGGTATTCGTTATTTCCCAAGTTGATATTTTTGCAGACTTCTCCTAAAATTTCAGTATTTGCCCTAAAAATAGTCAACTATAACAAGCCCTTCTCTTTTATGTACAAATTTTGCATTTTTTGGTGCATTGCTAGGCAAACAAATTACAACTTTAAAACATTTATGAGTGGATTGTTCGTTAAAGAATTAAAAGTTAATATACTTGAAGCTCACACAGTACACCGTGTCGAATGAGCAACATAGAATTCACCTGGCATTTGCTCAGCACATTTAAGAAACCATGCAAAATCAATTTGGATGTTCCTATGATGTTCGTAAGTAAAACGGCTGTTTACAACAATATTTACTTTCCACAAAACGCTAGAATCACATAAATATCCAAAGTAATAAAAATATATGTATGTGCATAAAGTTCGGTAAAGAGTGTGTCCCTTTATAATGAATATAAGTATATATATGAATAATCTTTAAAATCTCTAAAACTTTTCTTAGCTGTAATAATGGGTGACGAATAGTTTTGCGTTTCGTTTGAATAATAAATTTTACATTCAAAATAAATTTTACTTTTTTTAAATTATTAATGACTTCAAATAACTCGACATCACACGATGTGACAATTTCGTGAAATAATCAAATCACCACACACTTTTGTCGCAATAATTCGGTAGTTACACGTGCTGTGTGGCACGTAACACCGTCTTGTTCGAAGCAGATATTTTCGAGATCAACTTCTTCCAATTGCGGTCATAAAGAAGTTAGGACCAATGATTCCACCAGACAGAAGACCACACTATACTATCAATTAAAAGGTGAATGTTACCATAAAATGACGACCATAAAAAGCCAAAAGCGCACGGAAAATTGCAATTGGAGAACGATTAATTTGATAATAAAATTTAGTAATTTGTAAACCTTGTTTATCTTTCCCTAACGAAATTGTAAACATTACCGATTAGCATGAAAAAAAATTTCAGATCATTGCTTAATAAAAGCTACCGAAACGACACTTAGAAATAATATCATCCCTATTGGTAAACCCGATACATGCTCATAGACAATTAAAAGCAGTGTAAACATTGTGTGCTGAAATGAGTTTTAAAAGACCTTCAGCGGAGGATTGGTGAATTATAAATTAACATATTGTAGTATATGTGCTTGTACTAGTACTTGCTTCAATTTACTTCTATCCAAATTGCTGAGCACAAATGCAATTAATTTTTTCTCTCGTATTTTCGATGCCCTCCTCCGCGGCAGTTATTGACTGCAAAACAACCATACTGACATATAAAAACTATAAAATGGCATTCGTGCAAAGTGCAACATACAACAAGTTTACCGAAGGCATGAGTGATATTGCCACATGCGGTGGAAACACGATGCCAGTAGATTTGCAGTACCAGCAAAGGCGGGCGTGAACGCAGTCAAGGCAGTGATAAGTGCGGAGGTGTCGGAAGCTGAAACCGCCGTTATTGCGAGCGGTTGAGGTAAAATTGATTTCCAACTTGTGTGAGTTTATTTAATTACAACTAAAAATTACTTTAGTGGAGCTGTTCTCTGGGGTTTGCCTGGCCTCTTTCTATTAAATTTTGCGCCCTTTCTATCAATCGTTGTTGCTCCTACATTTGCATTAAGTTTATCTTTCGTTTCCGTTCAAAAATTTTATTGTGTCTTTGCATTAATTAATGATATTTTAAACTATTTTTCAGCTTTCGTCGCCCAACAAAATTGTGGCAAAGTTGGCGAAAATTGCAGTCTGCGAAGCGCTTTCTTACTTATGCCAAGAGATTTGTGGTGAGGAAAGAAAAACAGTTTGTAACTGATCCATTTAGAAAATGAGAATAGTAAATGTACATACAACAGCTAACACGAGTATATATGTAAATAATACTTATAATATAAAAAAATGTTGTTGTTTAAAGATTTGAAGGAGATGTAATTTACTTCTCTATTACATTTAAAAAAAAAATTGGGGAGAATATAGCTTCCATGGTTGTACTGCTTGTCGACTTATTGCTGCCATACTTATTTTGTAATTCAGGTGTGTACAAGTAGACAACAAGAAAGAGTGACCTCTACCGCGAGTGCTAACATAAAACCCTGAGCTCATGGGTACAGACAGTAAATTAGAGTACGTTTGTAACTAACATTTCGATTTCTTTAGCATAATTTTCAATATAAGCGACAGATATGCGTTAGAAAAAATATTAATGTATTAATAATATGTAATAATTTATAGTTCCATTTATAGTTCTATTATTATGGTGCTGCCCAATTGACTTTGGCGAAGAAGCATGAACAAGAGACAGTACTATATATTATTAATTATTATTTGTTTATTGATTGATTGAAACTATATCTCAGGCCAAGTCTTGGAGCTAACTGAAGCACTTACCTAATTAAAGAAGAGAGTGAACTTTTAAATTGGAAATTTGTTGAATTCCCGTTGTTGTTTATCGTAGTTTATTTGAAGTTTACTGACTCGATTGCGGTTGTTTTGGACAACCAAGCTTTGAGTCGCCCCCGAATGACTGCCGGATTTAATGAGAAGCTTTTTTCGTTCCAGACCACAATTTTTAATTTTTCCATTGCCTTCGAAAATAGAAATATCTGAGGTTGAACAAAGTGGCTCTTACTACTAATAACATCACATTATAAATTTTTTATATGACTAGCGAAGACGCTCAACACGAGACTTACGAGGTGTGTTCAAAAAGTATCGCGAATTTTGTGTTTTTTCAAAAATTATTTATTTATTCATGAATATCTATTTTGTCCCTTCAAAGTAATCCCCATGAGACACTTGTGCCAACGGTTTTTCCAATCTTCGAAGCACTTCAAAAAATCATTTTTTTATCTTCTTCAGCTCCTCCTTCGATGCCGTCTTTATCTCGTCAATAGAAGCGTAACGTCGTCCTTTCATGGGCCTCTTCAGTTTAGGGTGGCTGCGGCATCATTAGTGCGTTGTTTTTGGACAAAAAGTCACGCACAAGCAACGATGTGTGGGCAGGGGCGTTATCGTGGTGCAACAGCCAATTTTTGTTCTTCCACAAATCCGGGCGTTTCTGGCGGATTGCTCGCGCAAATTGCGCATAACTTGCAGGTAATATTTCTTATTGACCGTTCTTCCCTGTGGCAAGAACTCATGATGCACCACGCCCCTGCAATCGAAGAAAACTGTCAGCAAACTGTCGCGATATTTTTCGAACACACCTCGTAATTCGGTGCTATCGAGATCCCGCTTTATTCCGATTATAGTTTAGTAGTAACAAATCGAAATCTAGTTCTCAGTCAAAATTGAATTTTATATTTTCTTCTAAATTATAATACTGATAATAATAGTAAGCTATGAGTGGCATAAAAGACAGCTAAACTTATAAAGAGTTTAAGTAAGGTTAAGAGAGATATCGTTTGCGTTGTTATACAAACTGACTAACTATTTTATTGCAAGAGCTTACTAAAACTTAAATCGTAAATAATTGTTATATGAGAACGAAGTGTGATAATAAAAAACAGTGGATCTGCTAAGTAAGTCAAAATGGTGGTAGGCGCCCAAAGCAAGAACTATGCTACACCTATACTGTCAGTGACCACGTCGCGGCTACAACTTAAACAAATTAAAAAAGACTGATTATTCCTTCGCAAGAGCTCAAACCGGGAGCATGCTTGTACATATAAGATATTATTATCTCCCTTTACGTATATTATTAGTCCCTCAGTTTTTAAGATATCAATTTGAAATTTTGTAGACGTCATTTTCTATTCAAGAAGCTGCTCATTTGTCGGAACTGCCGATATCGGACCACTGCAGCATATAGATGCCATACAAACTGAATAATCGGAATCAAGTTCTTTTGTGATGGAAAACTTTCACATTTGACTTGGTAGTCGTCAGTTAGAACTTAATATAATTTAAATCAACCATTAAATAAATAAAGATTAGTAATATATTCTCTTAAGGTAATAACATAATCGGTTCCAAAAAAATTTTCAGATCGGCCTATCTATAGCATATAACTAATCCGACAAACTAGATAAAAACTTTATCAAAAAATGCACCTAGCCCTTCCTTACTTGTTTTAAAATGTAATAGAGAAGTAAATTACATCTCCTTCAAATCTTTAAACAACAACATTTTTTTATATTATAAGTATTATTTACATATATGCAGCGAAGTTAACATTTTTTTTTCTTGTTTTGTTAATAAACTTATGCAAAACAAATTTTAATAATACATTTTATAATACACACAACATATAAAGCATATATCTACATATACAACGATTACCTTATCAAAAAATAATTTTTAACTGTCAACGTTTGTTCCTGCTATTGTTCACACTTCCGTGTGGATTGTTGCTGTTGTTTGTTACATCTATTGTATGTGAAGAGCTTAACTATCGTTAGGCAAACTCACTGCTGTCTTTTCCCCATTGCCGCAAACAAATAAAAGCGGCATGTCCACAACAATCGAGCCATTCAGCTTGGCACTTTTGCCTGGCGGAGATGCAGAGACAGCCATTGTTGTGCCGCCATTGTCACCAAGCTGCCGTTGTATGATCGCCATTGCTAGCGGCACTAAACGACGATGTCGATGTCGTCGCTTGCCACTTGAGCATTATCTCATTTTTATACGCGTTCTTTCTAAGCAAAATTATACAACAAACACAATAACAGCAAAACTGCTCTGTCATTGAAGCAGTTGCAAGGCATTAAAAGTTGAACTGCACCTCTGCCATTACCAGCCTCGACTGGGGCTGGCGTTCCTATGGACCGACGCAGTTTGGATGATGAAGAGTGCGACCATATCTGTGGGAAATAGTGCATACATATCAATATGTATCGATGAATTATGAGCAAACATACTCTTTTGGACATCTGTACGTGGAGCAGAACATAAAAAGTAAGATATAAAATAGATGTCACATTCATCTTTTGTCTTATGTGCTGCAAAGCGAAGTTGCAAAGAATACTTAGCCTAACCCATTTATCCATACTAATTTTTAGTCACTGAGCTGAATAGATGAGAAGCTCAAGAGAATCATTTTTGTTCTTAGTAACGGTATTTTACTTTTTTTCGCTTTTTTTGTAAAAAATTAGACAGTTGTTTTAGATGCATTTCTCTTTCACGTATAACAATTTTTTGGTATAATATCTTCGAGAGCTTTACATACAATATTAAAAACGATCAACCACTTAGAGATAAAGCTACCTGACCACCTTTACATATACGAGTATATTAGTTGAGGCATATATTTTATTATCTTTTCATCACATTATATCATTTACTATAAGTTTCTGTGTCACTGATAAATGAACTCTTTCACAGTAATCGTAATTCCATTGTCGCGCTTTTTTAACTTAAATTTTATTTGTCTGCTTTGTTGAGTTATCCTGTTATTATTATATTTTTTATTGAGATCTAACTTGAATTTTCACAGCTTTTGGTCAACGGACAAAATGTTGCCGATAATCCGGTATGCTAACTCTTCTAAATGGTAGCTACAAGCCATAAACATGAATAAAATTGTAGTTACTGAGCACTTTTTCAAGCTTCTCCATCATATCTAAGCCGTATCGATGCGTGCCATTGGATAAAGCATGAAACCATAATTTCACTTTAACAGTCATTCGAGGGGAATGTTCGCTGCCTGAAAAATCTGAATACATAGCTCACTTTTCATACACGGAGCTCTTAGCTTTGTATTGGAATATCCCATTTTCAAAGTGGTAGTTCCTCTTGCTTTGGACATTGAAAATTTGTAGCAATAGATCAACAATTTCAATACATAAAGTAAAGGCCTTGTTTTAGTTGAACACTGCTTTAGGACAGGTTATGTTCAGAAGAAGTATGCAAAAAACTATTTATGAAACTTTTCAAAGTTTGCTGCGTAAAAAGAAGGAATAGCAATTTAAAACTAATAAACTCTTGAAAGGGTGTTGGATCAAATGCTCGCTTCATAAATAATTAATATATAGATATTGCCATCTGAATAAATTAAAAATTATTAATTGTTTAATTGAGCAAAAGATACAAAAGATGCCAACTATTTAAGTTCCTCTCTTTTATTCTTATGCAGGAGGCTCGAATCTTTCTGGGCTTAATACGATTTCAATTAAGCTAATAACGAAAAGACCACACTACTTATGTTGCTGTGTTAAGAGGAGTTAGTGCCAGACAGATAAAAGTACGTACAAATATACAGGTATTTGTAAAATATTATCACCATTTTGGAAAGAAATCTTGATTTTTTTTATTGTTCTTTCGGCTCCCCACTTTTAAAGACTTAATGCTTCCCTACTTCTTGGGTCTGTTTTATGCTAAATTTGGACTTAGAACCCTTCATATTAGGGCTTAGGTAGATGATTATTCTAGACCAAGGATCATTGTCCTTTCGTTTCGTTAAAATCTTTGATTAAATAAATGTGTATTTATAATTCTCAAAACAGTAAATATGAATATATTTCATATCTCATAAATAAAATCTAAACAGATAGCAATTTAAAAATATTTAAATTTTTATGCTTTGAACAGGGTATACATATGTATTAAGTTTGTCACGAAGTTTGTAACACCCAGAAAGAAGCGACGGAGACCCTATAAATTATATATATAAATGATCAGTATGTTGAGCTGAGTCGATTTAGCCACTGTCCGTCTGTCTGTCCGTCCGTCTGTCTGTATATATACGAACTAGTCTCTCAGTTTTTAAGATATCTATTCGCTCATTTGTCGGAACTACCGATATCGGACCACTATAACATATAGCTGCCATACAAACCGAACGATCGGAATCAAGGGCTTGTATGGAAAACTTTCGCATTTGACGTGGTATCTTAACGAAATTTTACATGGTTTACTGCTTAAAGTAATAACATAATCTCCGAAATAATTGTTCAGATCGGATTACTATAGCACATAGCTTCCATACAAACTTGATACATAGTTACTAAAAGAAATGCACCTGTGAAGGGTATATTAGCTTCGGTGCAGCCGATTCAGCAGGAGTAATACAATATTGCTTTGAAAATATTTGAAAAGTTACTTTTACTAAACTGTTTATATTTTATCTAAATTGATAGGTTTCTTATGCTCTTCAATTATGTCAAGCCACATATATCCCAACAGAACAGCTTGTAAGCCACATTTGCACCTACTTGTATATACCTGCAAAAATAAGTACATATCTGAATGTATCGAACAAACTGTGCCAAATATTTGATGTGCTTTTGAATATTTGTAATAACATTCCGCACCCGCTCAACACTTATTTCTTGACAAATAAACGCGTGTATACATGCTTTGGCCCATTAAGCGTGTGTACACGGGTTTATGGGATAATGAGATTGAAATTGTCCGTATACACAAAAACAATTGTAATGTCTATATGTTTTTATGTGTGACTAAAAGTACGTGTATATTTGTTATGTCACGCAAGAGGAAATGTACGTGTGCGCTGAATCAAATTATCGCGGTACTCCATTATACACCAAAGAGAAACAACATCTAACTGTAACAAAGTAAGCACTCAAATCAATCATCATCACACATAAATATATAGCATATATATCTACTATTACGACATGAGCATTCACAACTTTTATTTTACTCACCTTTGAATGTGTGAGTCTTGTTCAGCAGAGGCATCTTAAAATTTTCGTTCTTTTTTTAGGTTTTTCAAAATTAACATTCAGATAGATGGCACTCTCACGCACTTAGTTTAGCACATTTGTATTTACATATTATATATATGTGTGAATATTACATAAAAATATACATATGCGTCTAATCGATGGATTTCACAGACGCACTTGCCGTGAGCTCCAATGAACCACACGGCGCTGATTGTTTGCCTTCGATGTCTAGCGTTATTGTTATAAGTGGATTTATGCGACTGCTTGTACTCTTTTTGTTGCTTGTATTGCCTTTGAAACATGAAATACAGTAGTCGACGCGTTAGATAAAGAATGAGCACACACACATTCATTTAACGGAATATACATACAAAAATATACTATTACTTATACATACACATACAGCTATATAAAGTTGAGTATATGGAAAATAAGATAACATATTCTTGAGTTAATGAGGCTGCATCCGCATATATACATATATGAATCATTGAAACAGAAGCCGAGTATTATGAGTAGAAAAATATGACAGCGCTTTCAGCTTGCGTTCCAGAAAATTAATAAAAGAAATCTAATAATTAGTTGCAACCAGGTTAAAATTCATTTTGAAACGATGATGTCGTGCACTGGTTTTGATCCAATTGTGGTTAAAGGCGAACTTTTCTTGGAGTTCAATTCTCCTTCCCAATCCTCTCTAACTAAAAGCATAAATCATACATGTTCTGTGTGTTATTAAAAATATCATCACGAATCATGAGAGTCAGCTCTTGAAACACTCTTTCGGGTGCAGCAGATCATATCACGCAAATATCAATCCGAATGAGTTTTAACCGCTCATTGTAGCACATTTTAAGCATAAAACACCAAGATGACGAACTTGCACAAAAATTTAAAGCCGTTTTATATACCCATTGACTGATTTGATTTGGTCATCAAAAGAGCATCAAAATAAAGGAATGACATATATAGTATTTTCCAACATTAAGGGGAAATCTTTTAGACTGACTCGATTGACATGGCAGAAGCCATAAATGTCTAACAAATGTGTTTACTTTTACAGCCGGTTTTAGAGCTTTGACGCCATACTTTTGAATAATTAAAGAAAGCAGAACCTCAAATACTTGCAAGAGGAGAAATCGAAGGTAAAAGCTTATATGTTTAGTGTTTCTTTTTTTTTTTTGAAAATCGAATTTTTAAAACGAAAATTCTAAATAGTTCTTTTAGCTGAAAGTGCTTTCGAGCAAGCTTAGTAAGACAGCGTTCTATACTAAAAATCAATGTATTTAGTTTTTGCAGAAAACAAGTTCAACTTTTAAATGAAAATAAATACAAGTATTTTAAACATAAAAGTTGCTGTTTGGAATGCAAAGTTACTCAGCGCTTACATAACATATATACATTCCTTATTCGCCGATAATTATATAATAAACCAAAAACCACAATTTTATTTCTTTTTTCGATTACATAATATCGAAGATTAATTCTATTTCAGACGGCAATAGAATGATAAATCAATTGCGGTTCATTCATTTTATAATATAGCAGCCATATTAGAAAGCGTTAACTTATCAGACGCGACTAATGACACATTGCAGACAGTTTTTTTCTCGAAATCCGGTAAAAAACAAAACAAGAAATAAGCGGAAAGTGAAATGAAAAATTAAAAATGTAAGAAGGCCCACAACCCCGTAATCTTCGTAGTCTTGAAGCAGTCACTCGCCGGATATAAATTTGAGTCCAAAGAGGAGGTTATCGCAGCCAGGGATAAGTAATTTGGATATCTCCACAAAACTTAGTTTTCTGACGAGTTAAAAAAATTTTAGCATTGCTAGTTCGAGTGTATCGGATTAAAAGGACAATATGTTGAAAAATAAATCCCAATGTATTATATTTTTCACTTTTTTTTCTCGTTTTCTATACGGAAAAGGTAGGACGGTACAATGTTTTTACAAAAATATGAATATGGTTATGGGTAAGCGGCATATAGAATACATACCATCATACGCGTTGGTAAACGGTGCATTACACCGCCTCGCATTTGTGTATTTTCGTGCTGGCTTTTTATAGTATAGTTTATCCAGTCAATGAAGAGCACCTGTGACTTGAGGAGGCATGCTTTAATGTTAAGTCGTGTTGGTTCGCTGCGTGCTGCAGGGCGTATGAGTACTGCTACATCACCGGTGATTGCGTATCTAAGTAAATACCTTTAAGTACGCTATAAGTTTTGGGTATATATTTTTATTAACAAAATCCCTTTTACTGTCGTTCTTTTCGAAATTTGCTTTGTGGTTAAACGGTTGTTTGTAATTTGTACACAAAGAGCTGCAGTTAGATAAAGACCGACATAAATGACTCAGAGATACTGTGTTTAAAACAACAAGAAAAAAAGTTTTCTTTTGGCTTTTCAAATCCCGCTATGCTTACTTTGCAGTACTCCTATTTGCAGCAATAACTCTTTTAAAATTGCTCTGGTGAGTTGCACGTAAGCTTTATATATGTAGATACTGTATTAGGGAACTTCTTTATAAAGAAATTTAAAAAATTATAAAATAAATATATATGTAATGAAAATTATATTTATATCAAATTATATTCCAAATTTTAAGAAGTACTAAAATAAATACACATATATGTATGTATATTTTGTCATTTAGGAGTCAAAACTTATGACACTTTGCACTATTCTAACCGTTATTTTAGAAAATGAAGAATCAGATGTTTTTATTTTAATAGCCAACTGCTCAATTTTCCTTGCTTATTCTCTTTTTCATTTTTCTTGCAAACTTTCCTTCGAATTTCGGTAAAAAGCTCACTGCGCCTCTTTTTCAGCTTCTCCAAGTTCAAAATTTTCGTACTGTATTAGGAAATCTTGTGTAGATTTTCGCGTTTTCTATTTTTTCATTTAAATTTTTACATTTTTTGTACTCTCAAATAAATATTTCACAAAGCTTGAGAGAGAGAAAATTGATTTCCTTTTTCTTATTCACAGAATAAATTGTCAAATTACTTCTTATTTAAGATGTCAAGGCATCGAAATAATTTACTAATGCCGGTCGGTTTTATCAAATAATTTAATAATGATAATTTTGTCCACTTTATGCCTTGAGCCAAGTATTTGCTACCAATCGGTATCGTCTTAACCCTTTCGATCCGAAAAGCCCTTGAAGTAAATTAAACATATTTCGCATAATCAATCGAGACGGCATGCCGCGGCAGGTATAATAAAAACATATTTTCCGTTAAAAAACGAGTTCAATGAATTAGAGGCGGAGGGAGGGGTTAGGACAAGTATGTTGCGTCAGTAGTTTTGAATGGGACATATTTATACCGATCAGTACTTTATGTTCCCAAAGTTTACATATTATTTCAACTGGTTTTTATATGAAAGCTAGTTTTGTTTGTACGATTCTCCTTCTTTTGTTCTACGCAACCAGCACAACGCCTCCGATTGCGAATTTGTACGGGTAGGTGCCTAGCACTTATTTTTCTTTTTCTGCGACGAACAGACGACTTCTTCGTTCCCTCTTCAATCATGTTTTCAGCCAAAACTATCATAAAATCAATGAGTGGATTTTGCTTTCACAATAGCTGAAATATATCCCGTGTAATAGCTGAACTGCATACAGAGTTTACGTCTTGTAAATTATCTGCAACATCCTCGTCTTGATGATCAATATGCTCAGCATCACTGCTTTCAGTTGTAGACTCCTCACGATCTGTAGGCTTATTTTTATCACTACTAACGTCCGAAAAGTCTTCACCTTCATCAGAAGACTCCAAGATATTAGCAATTGCATTGCGATCTATTGGTTTTGACATTTTTAGTCTGTAGAAAAGCTATAAAATTATTAATTGATATAAAATGTTGCCAATAAATGTGTGCGTCGGATCCTGACTGGGACATTTTTATCTCAACGAGAATACTGATGGGATACATATATCCCACAAACTTATACATACCAATAATTACAAAAATACAATAAAATATTAGTATTCACCAACTTCACAATATGTCAAAAGCACTAGCACAACTATTTATTAAGGTTTCAGCCGATTTAGAAACAATAAACATACAATTATCACTCTTATTCACTGCGAATTATAAAATACGCGTCCATTCGCTCTATTTTTGCAAATGAACACGTGTTTACTATTTAAAATACCACGAATGCAAACAAACACCGTTAAGAATAGTATAAGCTACGAAAATGGAACTAATTTAATCCTTTTAACCACTTATTTTCTGCGCTAGGTATCTTTGAAAATACACCGGGACAAATACGTCCCGTTCGGATCGGAAGGGTTAAAGCAAATTTATTTTGCTTTTGCTATTGTCGGCACACTTGGCTGATAAAGCGTCGGTGCAGTCACGCTTATCGATTTGCCAATTGTTGCACACAGCAGTTCGAAGATGGAAAAAACAGTTATATTCATATAATATATGTATACATACATATAAAAATATACACCAGCGTAAGAGCGCATAATTTGAAGGCTAACTCAAGCAATGCAAAGGAAGTCGGCATACCCGAGGGCAGAGAAGTGGATTTTGCCGATTTCCTTGATGCGAATCATGCAGCGCGCAGTTACGACACACCGACAGGCGCAACAATTGAATCCACGCAACTAGCGGAAGCAAGTTGCAACAGTTTACAAGAGCGCCAGCAGAAGGGCAATCTATTAGGAATGAAAGAGTAGCAATTAGCGATGTATGTGTTATAAATGTATATGCTATATACTATATACAGCACGCGAGTGTTGCCATAAAAACAGCAAGCTAACACTGCAACAGAGCACGTGCTTACGCTTTCAAAACACTACTCACACCAACATGTTGCTGCGTCTCGGTATCATTGGCAGTGTTTTCGAAATGAAAATCAAGCTTCTTGTCGCACGAGACACATACATACCTACATCAGCTCTGCATTTGCGCACTGCATTTTCGAACTCACAAATCCCGTTTACGATATATACAGCAACAGCTAACAGGTGACAACAAACACATATACGAACAGTAATTGCAGAAGAAGGCGTTTCTTCGTGGCAGCGCGGCAGCTGGTCCACAGCAAAGATGTCCTTTAGGCGCTAGCAGTTGCATAGTCCATGTTCGTCCGTTGGACTAAATGCACATGTCGACTTCTGTGACATTTTTGTGTGTGATTTGGTGTGATTTAATTTTGGCGAAAATAATCAGACGATTACCTCTGAAACTTATATGAATAGTATGAATCAAATTTTAAAATATCAAAGCAAAATCACCTGCTAGCGTTCGCTAGTGTGAAAATGCACGCCGTTTGTAATACAGCTTTTACGCTAATAGAGGAGTGATTTGAAAAAAATATTTCACAGACTTTACACATATGAATTTTGAACAAAATAATTTTTAAAAACAAACATATAAAATGTTAGCAAATTGTAGTATAATAAAAGCATAGAAATAAAATATCCCGCCAATAAATTGTAGTGATTGTATAGAAAGACTATTATCAACCGATATTAAAAAAAAAAAAAATACTACAAATTTTTATTTTAAAACTTAATATTAATAGTTAAAAATTATGATTATTTCGAAAATAAATCAAAACAGAACATGTTGAAAATGTCTTTCTAATTTTACTAACCGTAAGTTTTGTTGTCACAAATTATGAAAAATTTAACTTTAATTACTTTAATTTTAAATATTTATTTCCATTCAAAATCGTTCGAAAAATTACCATGCCTTATAAATGCTTAATTGTCCTGAATAATATAATGAGAAAGTAAACTCAAAAATATAATAATTAAGTTTTTTAAAAACTTAGCTACCAAAAGGTTTTGAAAATACGATAGATTATTTACGAATTTTAAAATATTATTTTTTAAATATTAGCAGCAAACGTATGCTACGATCTTCAGAAAAATGTAATTTTCAATTTCACCACATTTGCAAAACATCTTTCTCGAGCTTACTATTACATAAAAATTTAGAAGAGAATGGGTATTTTGTTAAGGAATCAAACTTAGTGAAATAAAGTTGTTTAAACTTCCAATTATATGTATAAAACAGTTAGGTTAGACAAGATTATGTTCTATGGCTACTCGTAATGTTGGCATTACACTTGAACTGACAATCCCTACCATTTTTGAGTATTAAATCTTGACCTACCGCCCTGCATTTAACAGATTTCTGAGGCGTATTTACATTTACGCTTATTTTCCTAAGTGGTTTACGGTGTCAGATCCCAGATATTTCACCCTTCTTGCGAAATCGAGATATTGAAGATGTAGGTGCCGTGATGAATCAGGCCAATACTTCAATAGACCCAAGATAAGGATTTCCGAACTTACGAGTGACTTTATGTAGTGTTTCACGCTGGAAGGTGAGCAATCGAAGTTTGAGAAATATGTATGCGGCAACATGTTATGTCTCTAAACAAATATTGTTTGATTTGGACGAAAAGTAAAAAAATAATAAAATATTAATTATACATAATGGGTTGTCAAAAAAGTCTTGCGGTATTTTTATTGATTTTTTTTTATTGAAATTGAAATGAATTTTTGATGACTCATGCCCAGCTCTTGACCGATGCTACGGCTACTACTATGCCGGTCTCTTTCGACCAATTCAGTGATTTTATCGCAATTTTCGACGACAGACCTTCCGGAGCGTGGCGCATCTTCGACCACCTCTACACCAGAACGAAAACGTTGAAACCATCGTTGTGCGGTGGAAATGGAAACTGTATCGGGTCCATAATCTGCAAACATTTTCTTGGCGGATCGAGATGCATTTTTGCCTTTATCGTAGTAGTACTGTAAAATATGCCGCATTTTCTCTTCATTTTGCTCCATGTTTGCGACGCTATAACTCACGAACGACTTAAAAGAAACGAAAATCAATCAAACACGTGTTAGCGCGTAAAATGAGCTTTCCAAAAAGGTATAGCATGACCCGATGCGACGAATAAAACTAGAACTACGAGCTTTCAGCGCCAACTAGCGAAAATACCGCAAGACTTTTTTGACAACCTAATATATAGTTAAGACCTCTACTTGCTATATATCCATAAAAATCCCAAAGACTAAACGATTACAAAATTATTCGAGAGAAATTACAAACAAAACTAGTAAACATGCCACCGTAATAATACGAAAACATTCCGACGATATTTTCATAATATTATCTCATTTAAAATTTGTATCTGCTTTCTAATTATTTACTTAAATATATTATACTTTCAAAATTTTCATATTTCCCACGTCAGCCATTGTCTGTGTGGCTGCTTGTCGTGCCTTTTAATGAAATCTTCATTAACTTCAAATTATGAACGGACGCTCTACATAAATATAAATTTATGCCTTTCAACCTTGCGTCCTTTACAAAAACACACAAAGAATTTCGCAAGAGAGTGAAGAAGACCACATCAAAAACTGAATTCCTTTCACTCTCGCTTTACAGTAAGTTTTGCTAAAATTTCGGTATGGTGAATACGCTCCGACTACAAGGTTTTCATTTCAAAAACTGGAAACAGAAAAGCAAAAAGAACAGTCAAGTCTTTTTATAGGACAATAGGGTTATTACATTAAATGAAGCTGAATGATAAGCGGACTTTTGCCAAATCCCTAAATAGCCACTGCTTTGATGCTGTGAAATCTGCTGACCTTGTACTGGTGACCCCCAAATACTCGAGTATTCAAGGTAAACTTGCAACTTTTTAATCAATTTGGTTGTTTAATGTGTACCCAAAAAGATAAAAGTGGGCATAATTGAGCACGAAGGAAAATCTGTAACAACATAATATGCATACATGTGGAACATAATAATACATATTATGTCGGAGAACCAGAAAATGTTCATTGTTATAGAAGAGCGCAATCTATAAGACATATAACTCTATATACTCGTATGCATGTAAATGGATATATGTAGTTAGCATATTTTTCTATTTCATTTTATTGTTGTTGCAATGGCAGGGAAAAGGCTAATGTGAGGTTATTGCTTCGTACACACGACTTAATGCACCGGAAAATTTCAAACAAAAAGTGCAGACATTGATTGGAATATATTTAAGCGCAGAGGTAAAAAGAAAAAGAAAATAAAAAATGGAAAGACGAAAATCAGTTTGAGATTTTTGTGCTACACAACGCATTAATAAGCGATTTTGGTTCGAAGTATGGTTGTAAAATTTTTGTATGTCATGGCAATTTTTTGTATAAAAAATTTTATTATTTAAGAAAAAGCACTTACTATTCACTTTGTAATAAAGATTTTTAAATTAGAAGTAATTTTTCGAAAAGAAATTATAATAAAAGACAAAAATTTTAACAAAAATAAAAAAATGACTTTTCGTATCAAAGTCATAAACTCAACTCGGATAAAAAAAATAATTGTACTTTTATAAAAACTCTTTATATTCTTAATTTTAACTACGGTTGGAGGATAGGTTTTGATTAATAATTATAAACGTTTTTATAAGATTTAATTATCTTTATAAAAAATGTACTTTTGCAAATGAATTTTTCAAAATCCAAAACTGATTTATTTTTTATGATAAAACTTTCCATGCAATATTGATATGCAAATGTGTTCATAAATTTTTTCGGCACCAGTAACGTGTCTTTAAACTTTGAATACCCATATTTTGATCCCTTTATATGAAATTTAAAAATTGTATATGCCATATTTTAAAATGCGAAGGCAAAGTTTTAACCCTTAATACATACAATGCGCTCTAAATACAAGCGCGTACATTTTGCTGTCTCTTCATTTATGTTGGGGAACATATGCGTACCAGCCGCACAAGTAGGAACATCAAGCAAATGCATACATACGCTTGTGAGTTTGTATACATGACTAAAAAACACACTCAGTAAGCTCGCAGCTCATTAAACTCATATTTTATGTGAGTTTGGTGGGCATAGCACGACATGGACGCAGTTAACTTAAGTCTGGGTTCATGCACGCGTAATTTCGCAGAGGAGATAATCAATAAATGTGATTCAAAATAAAATCGATATCGATAGATATACAGCACCATGCTAATATTATACCATTTCATACTCCATCAACGCCACACACGCGCTACTCGCAGCCTGGATTCATATGCCGTGGGAAGGCTGGTGAGGAAGTCGTGATGGATGCTTTAATTTGCAACATCCCTAATTTATTCGATAACAGATACTCTAGGCGGTCAGCGCGCGGCAGCCCAGTTGTCTCAATTGGTTAGCCATGGCGTATACGTAACATAATGGAAATCAATGTAGTGATGCGTCCCTTGTTAGAAGTCATCGCGATTGTCGTTTAAGCACGAAAATTTTGAGAAACCCTAGCAATAGGAACATTAAACAACATAAGAAATGTGAAATATGCAGAAAATTTTCATGAATAACATATTTTCTTAGTAAATGTATATTTAAAAATAATATCTCAATCTGTTATTTCAAAAATTTATGAAATTTGATTAATTTTGTTCTGGTTCGTTACTTGTTTTGAAATTTTAAATAAATTTTTAATAATTTGCCCTATTCAAGCAATCTGCATACATCAGTTTGAGCTTTCAAACTATGGAGAATATCGAAATGTAGATTGAAGAGAAAATATTTAAAGAGACGCGTAAGCTTTCAAAAGTCCTTTTTGTGGTCCTCAGATCTTGCTCACTTGTTTTTCGTACTTATTGAGTCGCAAAAGTATCCGCTCCTTTTAGTCTTTTCTATAATCCTATTTGAATTTTGACTGCAAGTAATACTATATATCTAAAATGTTGGCGTGTCCAAACAACTTAAAAAAATTAAGGGCCACTCGCTGGCTTTTACACAGCGACAGACACGCCTATCGCCACAATTTATTGTGCCTAAAGTGACAATTTATAATCATTTCATAGCAGTAGGAATAAAGCAATGGAGCTTTCAACTGGATTGCTTGGCCAACCTACATTGCAATCGGCACCTCCACTAACCAAAGCCTCAACTGTTTGCCATGCGATAAAATAGACAGTCGAAAATCGAATCTATTAAAGTATTTATGCTATGTACCTTTTTCCTCGAATGTTGCGTGTAAATATTTAACAACAAATCGCTAACCGCACAATATAAGTACACCACCAAACTACTTTCGGGGACCACACACAACTCTTTGCTGCGTGAAAAAGCTTGAGTAATCCACAATCGCTGCCTGATGCTCGCAGCAAACACTTTCAGCACCGGCAGCCGCATGGTGTGGCATTTCCGACTCCGTTGCCTGGCGGCTTTTTCTGGGTCGCACCCTTCCGGCGGCTGTGGCATGCAACTAAATATAAGCAAACTTCGCTGCCACACATTTCTTATATAATGTGTCTGTGTGGGTGTTTAAGAACACTTCCAGCTGCGGAGCGAGTGCGATGTTCCCGGCACGAGCAACATAAGACTACCTCTAGGCATTAGTTCGGTTAAAGTTGGTTCGAGTTGCGTATGTTTGCCTTAATATCATCATTAATGGTATTGAATGTTAGGGCGTAGTACAAACCAGGGTGTTAAAAGAGCCGTTATAGCGGGAGGGTGCTGAAAGTTGCTGTCATTCTCATTGATAAACATCTCATTTCAATTTACAACAATATTTGTTGTAGTATATGTGTATTTGTAGAAGGAGATTAAACAGCAAAACGCACGTCGAAGAATATGTGAAAAATGAAGGAGCACCGAAAATGCTGAAATCGCCAAAAGGGGAACTTGCACGCACTGAAATAATACTCGAAGTGGGAAAGTGAAGCAGTCACAGATGGATAAGAGCCAGCTGAAGAAATATTACTAAAGCAGTCGACAAGGATGAACAAATTGTAGCAAGCTGGTGTTGCCAAATAAAGTCATCAAAAGCCATTGGCTGGGTGAAAAAGTTGGGAAGGCACTGGATAAGCAGTGATAAAGAAACATCGAATTAGGAAGACGTAGAGTTATGAAAGGAAATTTATACGAAATTTTACTTCTATTGCCAATCCAAGAGTTCGACTTATGGAAAAGTTAGAATTGCAGAAGTATGAGTTATGCATATATAGGTATATATATATATATATATATATGTAGGTATACACTAATCGAAATATTCGACAAACGATTTTTCAGAAAAACGAAAATTATTACACATATATTTGAAATATAAGTGAGTTGGGGGTAGTATCGACCCAATTTATCTATTTTTTCCAATACTACATACTAATATTAAGCCACTTATTCATAAAATGTTCCCTGAGGTTCACTAAAGTGCAAAGAATACTCGTTCAAAGTTTTATCCCATTATATTACATTACCAAATATCTCCCTTCCGCCTTTTTGTCTTTTGAATTTCGCGGCTATGTATAAAGTGCTACAGGGGTCATATCTGGCAACACTATACATCTTTGAATGGTCTTGACATAACCTACAAAACGACGTTATGCCTGATTAGTTTAAATATTAGGTTCAACAGTTACAGACGTGCAAACATGGAGTTTTCCTTCGTTAAAGGCAAATCCGCTAGAGAAACGTTCCGTGAGATTAATGGTGTTTTGGGGGATGGTACTCTATCACTTCGAACTGTGAAGGAATGGTTTCGACGATTCAGAGACTCCATGGATAAGCTAGCCGGCGGAAGACCTGTGACGACGAATACCGATCAAATCATGGAAAACATCGAGTTAGACCGGCTTGTGGCATCTCATGACATCGCCCAGAAGATGGGAGTTAGTCATCAAACCATTTTAAACCATCAGCAGAAGGCTGGATGCACAACAAACTTGATATTTGGGTGCCGCATGATTTGACGCAAAAACCTTCTGAACCGAATCAACGCCTGCGATATGCTGCTCGAAACGGAACGAACTCGACCCATTTTTGAAGCGGATGGTGGCTGGCGACGAAAACTGGATCACATACGACAATATCAAGCAAAAACGGTCGTGGTCGAAGGCCGGTGAACCGTCCCAAACAGTGGCCAAGCCGGGATTGACGGCCAAGAAGATTTTGCTGCGTGTTTGGTGGGATTGGAAGGGAATCATCCACCAGAACGTAAGTGGAATGTCATGTACGAAATAAGTCGAAATCGATCCGGCGGATCTCGAGATATCTGCTTTCACCCAAAAGTAGGCGATCGTTCAATTTTGACCACGGCTCAGGGATAAAATTTGTTGTCTCTGACGTATTCAGCTTTTTATTTATTGCGCTTTAATTACTTAATTTATATATAAATAGCTCTATATCTATCTCAATTACTTTTAGATGATACATACAACCGTTAGGTGAACATAACTGTGATACTATATAGCAACATGTTGCAGGAGTATAACAATGGTATCGAAAAGTTTATGGGTCGCTATATACATACGTAATCGGTCTTAAAATATGTTTTACTATGGTATGGACTTTTCAATTGATTATAAATAGGTAGACTTTGGTATTTTGCAAAGTTACAGATTCTTGGATATATGATCAGCGTGACTACGTTAAATTTTTCGTGTATATCCGGCGCTATTTCAAGATCATTGTCTTAAAGAACCACCAAAAGAAAAGTCTGAAATCATGAAATCTCTTCATCTAAATAAAATACCGATTTTTTTTTCAGTATGGTATGCCTTCATACATAGGCGGAAATCGTCTTGCTTGGACCAAGTTTTGCAAATTAGTCTAGTAGTTGCTAAGTTGCCGATTGCCTGCTACCTCTTATCGTTAATTTTAAACTTTTCGATTTCGTACTTTAGGTGGTTAACGCACTTCAACTATGAAGTAAGCGTTGTTTTCGTTTGATTTTCTTCTGTTTTTTGATAAAGTCCAAGGAAATGATCACATTGATCAAGATATATCATTTTTGGCTCAAGTTACATGCATAAAAACACGTTGGAATTATAAGCAACCGTTAGATAAACATCCAACGCAGAATTATTCTTGCCAACAGGAGCTACTTCGGACTGAGTAGGCAATTGAAAAGTAAAGTCTTCTCTCAACGAAACAAAACCAAACTCTATAAGTCACTCATTATTCCTGTCCTGCTATATGGTGCAGAGGCTTGGACGATGACAACAAGTGATGAATCGACGGTGCCAGTTTTCGAGAGAAAGGTTCTGCGAAAGATTTATGGTTCTTTGCGCAATGGCCACGGCGAATATCGCATTCGATGGAACGATGAGCTGTACGAGATATACGACGACATTGACATACTCGTAGTTCAGCGAATTAAGAGACAGCGACTACGCTGGCTAGGTCATGTTGTCCGAATAGATGAAAACACTCCTCAGCTCTGAAAGTATTCGACGCAGCACCCGCCGGGGGAAGCAGAGGAAGAGGAAGACCTTCACTCCGTTGGAAGGACCAAGTGCAGAAGGACCTGAATATTATTCAAAGAGGTGTCAGGAAGGACATCAACATCCACTGATGATCAAAACGTCAATAAAATAAAGGACTTGGTGCTTGAGAATCGACGCTTAATAGTCAGATATCTTATCGGCATCGTTGAAATATCAAACGGATCTGTGAAGACCATTTTGAAATATCATTTGAACCTAAGAAAAGTGAAACCACGGTTGGTTCCAAAATCACTCAAAAACAACCAAAAACGTTAACTTCGGCTGCACCGAAGCTAATATACCCTTCTGCACTTCTTTTAGTAACTATGTGCCCAGTTTGTATGGAAGCTATATGCTATAGTAATCCGATCTGTAAAGGTTTTTCGGAGATTACATAATGTCAAATTTCGCGAAGATATAACATCAAATGCGAAAGTTTTCCATACAAGAACTTTTTCCGATCGTTCAGTTTGTATGGCAGCTGTATGCTATAGTTAACCGATCTGAAAAATTTCTTCGGATATTACATTGTTGCTTTAGAAAATAATCTATACCAAATTTCGTGAATATATCTTGTCAAATGCAAAAGTTTTCCATACAAGAACTTTTTTCCGATCATTCAGCTTGTATGGCAGCTGTTTGTTATAGTGGTCCGATATCGGCAATTCCGACAAATGAGCAGCTCCTTGAAGAGATAATGACGTTTGCAAAACTTCAAAACGATATCTTAAAATCTGAGGGTCTAGTTTGTATATATACAGACAGACGGACGGACAGACAGACAGGCTAAATCGACTCAGCTCAACACACTGATCATTTTTATATATACTTTATAGAGTCTCAGACGCTTCCTTCCGGGTGTTACAAACTTCGTGACAAATTTAATATACCCTATTCAGGGTATAAAAACAAAACAAGAAACAACAACAAAACTTAGCTATACAGTCAATGGTCTGAAAGGTAAGAATTAGCATCTTCTATCAAAAATGCGCTTCGAATTCATCGCCTTTATCTAACCTTCATTTATTTCTTCCATAAGATTCCCAAGTTTGCTATTCTTATTTATTGAGAAAAATAATTTTCTTATGATTGTCGCTGTTTTTCGAGACTTTCACAAAAGTTTATCAATGTCATCTTTCCACGTTAAGGGAACCTTTCTTTTTGCCTTTTTTTCATTTAACACTCGTACTGTGTTATGTGTCACAGCCAATGTCATCATAATAACGATAAGACAGCAATTTGATAACAAATTTTCGGAAAGCAACAGACGGTGAGAAACCAAATTAATATGCAGCAAAAAAAATTAAAATTACAAGCAGCAATTTTAATAAGTTTGATAATACCAGCAAAGCATCATAAGTAACCTTTAATGTCAGCAAAAGTGGCATGCCACACTCCGCTTTTGCAATATGAAGCCTTATTTGGTTCTTTTCATTTCCCGCAACACTCGTTTTCCTCACTTAAACGGTTTAACGGCAGAGCGCGACAAAAAGTTTAATTGTGCTTTTCCGCAAGTATCGCAAGTCGATTCATATGTACACGTGAGTGTCCTTGTGTATTTTTGCTCCTTCGGTTTCGCATTTTAGCGATGGCACACTTGATGACATTGCCGAGCGACATTAGCCTCAAGTTTTAAGCGTGCACAAGTGCCCTGTATGTAGTCATGTAACTACAAGTATGACACAAAGCTTGACATGCCAGCCGGCAACTTTGCTCCTTGAGTTCTTGCGTTCAAGTCTCAAAAGTGTTGCTTCCGATGTTGCGTTTAACTTTCTTCCTTCGCATCGTTTCATTGTTATACTTGTAGTGGCAATTATTACTGTTGTTAATTTTATGAATTTTCCAAATTTCGCTCCAGTTACACGTTCATATTGCTCAGCCTCATACTTGAACGCACACTTTTGGCTCGGTTTTTTGTTCAACTCCCGAATCTTTGATTTCTTTCGATTCGTTATCACATTCTACGTCTTTTGTTGTTCAGATTTCGCGGATTTGTATTCAATAATTTTTCTATTACTCCTAATTATCGCTTCACTATTATTTTTAATAATTTACGCTCTATATAGCTGCATTATTATCGGATTTTCTTCTTTATTGAAAGCCTCTTCATTTTTACTTTTTTCTTCTTTCGCTTCGTTTTGTTTACTCACAATAAAAAATAAACTTTTGTTCGATTACTTTCTTTCTTCATTATGTTAAGTCGCTAAGGTTCGTTAACAGTTCCTTCTTTTGTGATGTTCAGCTATAGTTTCCGGTCACTTGTGCAGAGCACGATAAAACGAAATATGTGAAATTGAGGAGATATTTAAAGTTGGTAGCTATAATAATTCCAATCATTGTCACGTGTAGGAAATATCAATGGAAAGTTGTTAACACTCTCGATTTCTGAAATTTCTGATTGCAATTTATGCGAGAAGTACTTGCTAGTGACTTTTACCTAAACTCATACCGGCTATCAAAAAAAAACCAAACTGTCTCGGAATCTTCATCATTGCTAAATTGCACTTACAAACAAAAGTCGTATAAATTGTGTGTTGATCATACGACATGGTGTACTATACCCGCATAGAAGAAAGGAAGTATAGTAATATAAAGATGTGATGTAAATGTATTTGTAAATTTTTTTGAAGCTACGAAACTTCAGATGAAATTAAAAGCTTTCGACCACGTTTTGAACTGATACAGTTATAAGGTTGCTGTATTACAAGTATATTTACAATTGATTTAATGTTAGTGAAATATTGGAAGCTTTTTTAGTTAATATTGTTGGTATTGTTGTTGTAGCTGTAAATTGAAAAACAATAAATTATTTCAGAAATTCTGTCTAGCCCATTAGTTACTGCCAGACCTGAAAACTGTCAGAGTTATCGGTTGGTGTCTTAATTAAAAACTCTGTATCACGAGGGAGACTGTGTAACCCCCAAAAAAAATGTATTCCTGGTGTATAACTAAAATCCGAGTGCTTGTTTTCGTTATTTTGTAGAGATGTTCGACGGCAAAAATACAAACAATTTACGTACTCACTCTCCAGTAGTCCGAAAGCATACATAAAAATACACATTTTAGTATCAAATGAAAACAAAGTTTTTTTTAATGCAAGACTTATCGATCATAGAAGTATGTTCGACAGTATATACTCGTATGTATGGGCATGTGTATTGTTTAGCAAACAGTTTCTCCTTTTGTCTACCACAAAGTTTGCTGCGAAATACTTTGCCTAGTTTCCGTATAATGACAAGGCTGCAGTTGCTGACATGGTCGCACAAATTCATCCGAATACATAAATAAACAAATTTACTCAAGCAAACGTTATGACATTCACCTTTCACTTCCTTATTTACGTCTGCACTTTCATATACCTTCAACTGTAGCATTTCCTTCAGTTTGGAAGCAGCCGCTCATTTCAAATGCCGGAAACTGCTCAGCGCCTTTCAAGAGCACTGAGGCGCACTTGGTTGTACTGAAAAGCTATGTCATTTGGTGCACTCACTTTCCTTGCATTCGAAGTTTCACACTTGCAATACACTAAACCAAGCATATTTTTACAATCTTTATTTCCAGCAAATATGTATACACTGCGAGAAATTATTTCTTAGGTGCTGAAGAAGTCTAGAAAGCTTAGTATGGGAATAAGGCGATAAAACAAAATGCCAATTGTTTGCACTGCAACAACAATGACAACAAGAAAACACGATTTATTTGGAATGTGCAAAAAATTTTCGTTGTGTAAATATTTTTGACTATCTCTGTATATACATACATTCGTTTACATAAAATATCCTCAACACTATCTGCGCTGTATATGTACATACGTGTTCTTTGCTTTTGTGAGAGTAAATGAAAACGCTTTAAAGCAATTTCAGTTGGAGTGGCAAAAACAAAAACAACGACACTTTTAACAACAACAGGACAAATGCTAAGAAAGCAAGCAAACAAAATAGCAAAGCAAAAACAACAAATCGGAAAAAAGTTTCAAGGCCAGGTTGTATGTGAGCGTTTGTTGGTAGCTTAATAGATAAACGATTCCACAAGGGTTTTAATGAGAGACTTAGGCTGAAGTGCAAAATTTTCACATGCAATGCAGCCGTTGACAGCTAATTAGAATTAGCTCTCTTTTTTGTAGGTGGCTGATATACCGTTATTTATATTCCTAAAAGACTTTCATTTTTCGTGCAACTGTGTTTTAAAGTTGTGATTTAAAATATATTAAAAAAATTAAAGTATTATTCAAGTTGTTTAATGAGGAAAAGCTGCTGCTGTATACCCACCCTTCGCAGCTACATTTTTGACCTTTGGCGATCTCGAAAGATGTCCAAAGAAATTTCGAATTAGGTCAAATGCTCAAAAAAAATTGTCTTGAATTTCCTTAAGCATATACAGAATTTTAAAACTATTTTCATTATTGCACGCAAAGAAAAAACCCGAAAAACTTCAACAGAAATACACCACAGAACTACTACTGTGTTCCGAGGAGACCCAAAAAAGGAGTTCGAATGTCATTCTACGAGAAATTCAAAACGAATACAATGTTCAAATATCCAAGAGAATAATTGCCCGGCATTTGGTTGAATCTGGACTTCACCGCAGGGCAGAATGCAAGAACCTACTTCTGTCTAAAATTCGTAGTAGTAACGGGTAGACTTTGTCAACTCTTATTGGTCTAAGACAACAAATCAACGGAGGTATGTCGTTTGGAAGGATGTAACAAAATTTAATCACTAAGGTCCTGATGGTCGAAGGTATGTTCGCCGTCCAATAATTCAAGAATTTGATCCTCGCTATGTTCCACGCGTAGTTAAGTATGGTGGAGGATAAATCATGGTATGGGAATTTTTCATCTGGAATGGTGTTGATCCACTCTATTACATTGTTGGAATTTTAATCGACATCCTAAAAATATCATGTTGCTAAGTGCTGAGGAGAATTTGCCTGTTATAAGGAAGATAACAATTCCAAGCATACTTCTAAGTGTTGATATTAAAAGCTTTTAATGAAAATTCAATCGATGTTTTGGAGTGGGAATCGTCCACAGCCCAGACTTAAGCCCTATAGAACATCTCTGGGTGATGTTAAAAGAGCCGTATGCCGCAAAAATAACACAAATATCGATGTTCTTTGTGATCAAATTAGAGCGCCATGGCAAGCTACACCATTGGTGCGCTGTCAGAGTTTTGCAAAGTAAATTCGGAATTGATGTGAAGCAATATTAAAATAAAAGATATAACCAACAAAATACTAACTGAAAGTTAGCAAGTTTTTGTAATAGCATTATTATTTTATAATTGCCGTCAACGGCTGTAAATGCTCAAGTATTTTACATATATTTTTTACCACTTTCACTTGCAAAACTAGTTCGAACAGTAACGTGAAAGACATCTAATCATGTTATTGGGACAATATTATAATAAGATTGCTATTTTTTATTAAAATGACCATTACGTGAAAGATATCTGGCTTAGGAAAGAGAGAAGAGGTTGGTTTAAAGAATTTTGTTGAAAAATTCTTCTTAGGTTCCAAATGTTAGGAAAGATTTCACAATTTATAAAATTCATTTTGTAACTTGAAATAAATATTTACTTTACTTTCATGCTCATTCTCTTGACTTAAATTTACATATATAACCAAATATTAAACTAGTTTAATTTGTTACAAGAGATTATGCCGATACATTACTAGCGCAGGCTAACCGCTTCCCCCAATGCTAGCAAGTTTTCTTTTCGGTACAAGATGGATTGCTGGTAGTCTGTTTAAAGAAGTCTGTTTGATTCTCCAATCTCTATTGCGCGGTGAATCAAAGTCGGCTAACGCAAATTTTCTAAGAAATAGCAGGAATTTTCATGTTTTGAAAAAAAGAAATTATTCACCAGTGGTTTGTATTACCCTATAAATTGGGTCGTTAATTAAACACTGGAAAAAAATTAATTTTTTGGAATTACACTGTGGAGGAGGACTTGTAATAAAAGTGGATAGTTTGAAGAAGAACTTTAGATTTTGCTCATTATTTTTATTCAAATATTAATGCTTTTCTTGCTAATGCGTTAAACTCTTACATCATTGCTTCAATACCGGGTTGATAGTGGCTAAATTCACTGACTCGGCTGGAATACACTCATTTCGTTGAACTTCAAAACTTTTCAGTTTTGTGCATTCTTTTCCAGCTAAAAAAAATATCTTTCGAACTACCTCGCTGTGAGAGTTTTAATGTCTGATAGTAATTTTTTGTGTTTCAAATAGAGATGTCCATTTTTTGAGGCTCTTAAGATGAAAATGGTCAACGAAAAAATTTTGCTACTTCGTAATAAAATATATTTATGCTGAAGATTTGGGTAATTTTATGACATAGAATGTGCTAAGAAACTGTATTTCAGTCTTAAACTTTTAGCAAAAATTATGATAAGTAATCTGTCAACTGATATTACTCATACGCCCCGACGAACAGCGTTTTAATAATGCAAAGATAAGTTAATAATTTCTTATATTTCTAAAGTCTCGCGTTTATTACACTAAAAATAAATGCTTAACACAAAAAACAAACAGTCATATGTATGTATATATAAAATGAAGAAAAAAAATCATTGCAACTAACAACACATAAAAGGAGCAAGAATGACTTTAGCGACGCTATGCCGCCAGCAAGCGTAACTGTCGCGCATTGTATGCGAACCCAGTTGTAAGAAAAAACAAAATGAAAAAATGTATATTTTTGCTTGACAATACGCTCGAATGAAAACAAAACCAACAAATATAAAAGAATGACGTCTAAAGCGCACTGCCGCAAAGCAAATGACGCTGTTAATGAGGCATTCACCTAAGCGCTTAAAGGAAATGAAATTGAAACAAAAGTATATAGAAGCAATGTAGAGGATATAAAAAAGTAGCGAATACAGTAAATTTAAGTGCACATATGTATAATAGATGGTATAACGAAGTGGCAAGGCGACATTCAAAAGAATGGCGCAGGACGTAAGTGAGGACTTGCTCGGTTGCCAATATTGTCAGATAATGTGAAAGTTATTTTTAATTTATTTTCCTTACATTTATGTAATGTTTGTCAAAAGAGTCTTACGGTATTTTCGCTAGTCGGCGCTGAAAGCGCGTAGTTCTAGTTTTATTCGTCGCATCGGGTCATGCTATACCTTTTTGGAAACTCATTTCACGCGCTAACACGTGTTTGATTGATTGTCATTTCTTTTAAGTCGTTCGTGAGTTATAGCGTCGCAAACATGGAGCAAAATGAAGAGAAAATACGGAATATTTTACAGTACTACTACGATAAAGGCAAAAATGCATCTCAAGCCGCCAATAAAATTTGTGCAGTTTATGAACCCGATACAGTTTCCATTTCCACCGCACAACGATGGTTTCAACGTTTTCGTTCTGGTGTAGAGGTGGTCGAAGATGCGCCACGCTCCGGAAGACCTGTCGTCGAAAAATGCGATAAAATCGCTGAATTGGTCGAAAGAGAGCGGCATAGTAGCAGCCGTAGCATCGGTCAAGAGCTGGGCATGAGTCATCAAAAATTCATTTCAATTTCAATAAAAAAAAAAATCAGTAAAAATACTGCAAGACTTTTTTGACAACCCATTATTAAAATATTAAACCGATCCCAATATATCGTTTTTATCATTTGAATCAACCAGAAGTTTGCTAAATTGGCTACCAGATTGCTACCCGGATATTTACTCAAGCAACAGTCACGGCAATTCAACCTTAGTCACGTAAAAGTGGGAAAGCGAAGTAAAAAGCACTTAAATGATGCTATCTCGCATACATATAGACAACTTCGTTGGTGTTTTTTTTTAACTCATTCCTTAGATTTTCGTATTCTAGATCACGGTGTTAAACCGTAACTAAAGCTTCAGTTACGCTTTCAAATAACTGCTTAATGTAAAATGTTGATCAAAACTTTCGACAATATACTGATTCCGCTTGTTTTAGTTGCCGTCAGAGAAATGTCAAGATTAAAACTTATGATATCTTGAATATTTTCCTCAATCATAAAGTTTTATTTTATATCGATTGTAATCGGATCGTGACGATGCCCAGAAATTCACAGATATGATGGATTACATATTAGGCTCAACATTTTTTATGTCTTGCTTCAATAACATTCTTCAAGTTTGTAACGGTTATGTACACTTTTGAAGGTCATTTAACAAAATATAGTTACTCAAAGTTACTTTTCAAAGTTGATTTCCTTTTTCTGCAAAGAACATGACTGAGGATATCTTAGCCTGAACTCTCAATCACTGAACCTAACTTAATATTTCTTTTAAACTCAAAGATTTACGAATCACTGATATTTAAAAACATTATTACTCGTATTGTCCCAAAAGAAGGGTTGGTTTAGGAAAAGAGAAGTTTCAATGATTGGAAATGCCAAACTTGTTTAGAGAAAATCATTAAAATTCACTCACCAGTGATTTGGTCTAATGTGTCAGTGAAGATAAAAGATGTATCCAAACAAAAACCAAATCGACGTAAAAATGGGAAAATTCATTTACACAAAAACTCGCTTAATCACAAGCTCTTATCGCGTATACATGGGGTTCGGCCATGTTTGCACAAACCGCAGGCTAGAGGTGACTCTTCCTATTCCACACAGATGTAAAAGAACTGTGGAAAATGAAGTGTGAAGTGGTTGTTTGTGCGGCTACCGCAAGCTGCTGTTAAACAAGCGACTGTGCGGAAAAATGGTAATAATGCCAATGGCACATGCTTAGGAGTTTAAGCAAACAATGGGACATGCTGGAAACCAGAACCATTACATAACAATAACAACAGTCACATAGCGAAGAGAGCACAGATGTCTTCAGTGGAGTGTGGAACCGCTGAAAAGCAAGTTTGCTTTTGATCTAATAAAGTTGAACCCATCAAACTCGGCTGCAGCATCAATAACAGCAGAAAGGCGCAACAGCATTGGTTAGCCTTTTTGACTGACAATGGCGCAAGTAACCGCCAAATGAATGTGGACCATATTAGATATTTCACTGGCGTGGAGACAAAAAAATCAAAAGAAGTTAATGTGAAAAATTGTCTTAGTTTCAACCATTTTTGTGAATATATAGAAACAATTATATTAAGTACGTGGAACCGGACCGTAGAAGTTTTCTGTAAGGTTATTCGATAAGATTGAATATGTGCCCACCGATCTGATTTGATTCACATCCGAAGTCATTCGCCAGTTAGCTATCGAAATGCTCGAACGAGTTATCGGAAATTGGCCGCGGTCAAAATGTGAAAGAGATAATCTTCAAAAAATAATATTAACAACTAACGTATATTCACCATATCAACTAAAGTTCGGTCAGGTCTGTATAATAAGTATGTGAAACGCCAACGAATTTAAATAAATAATTCGCCGAAGTGAAGTGTTTGCAATCAGTGCGAAAAAATTCATTCAAAATCCAAAAACTCACCGAATGGCAATCAAAAAACTTGTAAGGTTAGTCGAGAAAAAATTTCGGAAAATAGCATGAAAATATAAGTTTGCAACATGCTGCTGTCACTTGCAACAAAAAGCTAACGCCTCTATGCATATGAGTGTGTGCGTTGGAAAAAAGTCCGCCAGAATTGCGGGGGATTGTAATGAAACAGGCGAAACCTGTGAACGGCGAAAAAATTGTTTTTCTTTGCTTGGGCAGCTGTCGCGCAACACATACCGTTATATGTTATTGTTTGCATTTTGTTGCTACTTCGGTTGCCGTACGGGTAATTTGAGATTTTTTTATTTCGGCGTAAACCCAAATCGGACGGTGAGCAGCGCCTTTGTTGTTGAATTAAGCTTACATGGCCGAGTGGCTCGTCAAGTGTGTTATTTTGCTTAAGTGTATGCAAACACTTATATACATTTTCATTTGCATGTCCTCTTTTACCATATTAACAGGCACTGATAAGCCAAAAGCGCAGTCAGAGACTGGCGTAATTAAAATGCGAAAATCCTAAAAAATACCGAAAGTGAAGGCTAACCGAAAGTTGGGCGCAATTAGTGTGTTCTGTTCTTTTAAGATACTTATGCAAGTAGGGCTATTACTGGCTAAAACCGGTAAAGGGTAACGGTAAATAGATGTCGCCGAAAAAAGTGTTGAAAAATACCGTAGAATTCAATTAAATAGTGTTTAAGCAAAGCTCTCAATTTGTTATAAGTCCCCAGAGAACTGATTTTTCTTCTTTTTTGTATAAATGGACGCTTCATAGAATAGAAACAAATCTCTAGCTGCGCCATTTCAGTTCCACACCATTCTAACAACTGAAAATTTTTACTAAAGACATTCTTAACGGTATCAAAGCCAGCTCCTGAGAACGACATAGTTGAAAACAGCTTATTTAATTTCATATTTGAATTTGATGTTTTGCCAAAGCCTGTATCGAAGCGGGATTGGTCGCATAGACTTTAGACTTTTCATATCTCTACAGGAAAAAGTCTAACGGTGAGTTATCACACGAACTTGGTGGCCAATTGACCCACCCAAAACGTAAAACTATCTGTTCACTGAAGTGTTCTCTCAACAAATCCACCGGTTGATGCGATCTTTGGGAAGTGGCGTCGTCATGTTGAAACCAAATGTCGCCGAGATCACGAGCTTCGAACTCAGGCATAAAATAGCCGTTTATCATAACGTTAACGTTCGCCATTGACAGCTACGATCTCACTATCTCCAATTAGTATCATCTCACAATTTGCTTCACAGTTGCTTCGTTCTTAAATAGAATCTATATATAGTATATATGTATATTCTAACTATCCAAGCCCCTCATATTGCTTGGCTGTGTTATGTTCATTCAGCTCTTTATTAAAAACAAGAAAAAACGTTAACTATATATAATATACCCTTCGCAGGTGCATTTCTTTTAGTAACTATGTGTTCAGTTTGTATGGAAGCTATGTGCTATAGTAATCCGATCTGAAAAATTTTTTCGGAGATTATGTTATTTACCTTAAGCAGTAATCCATGTCAAATTTCGTGAAGATACATTGTCAAAGAAATACATTGTCAAATTGCTATATGTTATAGAAATCTGATTTCCATATTGTCAAATGTGAAAGTATTCCATACAAGAACTTGATTCCGATCGTTCAGTTTGTATGGCAGCTATATGTTATAGTGGTCCGATATCGGCGATTCCGACAAATGAGCAGCTTCTTCAAGATAAACTGACGTTTGCAAAATTTCAAAACAATATCTTAAAAACTGAGGGACTAGTTCGTATATATACAGACAGACAGACGGACATGGCTAAATCGACTCAGCTGAACATACTGATCATTTAAATATATATTTTATAGGGTCTCCGACGCTTCCTTCTGGGTACTACAAACTTCGTTGCAAACTTTATATACCTTGTAAAAATCATTCATCTACTATTTTAGTGAGATAAATTATAGTAATACCAAACGTAACTTCTTGTGTGATAACTGGGCTCTAAACCGTATTCATAAAATTTCCAAAATTCTGAACAAATAGTATGTGCTGCGAAGACGTTGAACTCAGTAGATATTTTAAAGATACTATTATGGGTGAAAACACAAAATATTCTGGAAGTGATTTCAGATAACTGAAAATTAAGTTGACCGAAATAAAAAACACTCTAAATAAGCCAAACGAACATGCTCATCTGCTTGAAAAACGCTACCTTATAAAGAAGAAGAAGGTACCATTTCATAAAGAAATTTTTTCCTCGAGTTACTTCTATATACATAGTATTTCACAAAATGGGGATCATCGGAGGTTGCCTGCACCCAAAAGACCTCCATCGAATGACCTCTAGAAATAGGTATCGAATAGTGGGAGGTGGTAATAATCAGTGTATCAGTGCACTCGGTAGCAACAATAATGACCTATATAATAGGTTCTCAAACAAGTCTTGCGGTATTTTCGCTAGTTGGCGCTGAAAGCGCGTAGTTCTAGTTTAATTCGTCGCATCGGGTCATATTATACCTTTTTGGAAAGCTCATTTCACGCGCTAACACGTGTTTGATTCATTGTCGTTTCTTTTAAGTCTTTCGTGAGTTATAGCGTCGCAAAAATGGAGCAAAATAAAGACAAAATACGGCATGTTTTACAGTACTACTACGATAAAGGCAAAAATGCATCTCAAGCCGCCAATAAAATTTGTGCAGTTTATGGACCCGATACAATTTCCATTTCCACCGCACAACGAAGGTTTCAACGTTTTCGTTCTGGTGTAGAGGTGGTCGATGATGCGCCACGCTCCGGAAGGTCTGTCGTCGAAAATTGCGATAAAATCGCTAAATTGGTCGAAAGACACCGGCATAGTAGCAGCCGTAGTATCGGTCAAGAGCTGGGCATGAGTCATCAAAAATTCATTTCAATTTCAATAAAAAAAAAAATTCAATAAAAATACGGCAAGACTTTTTTGACAACCCATTATATTTTACCATAGCTCCTAGGGCGAGCACTTAGCACCTATGCTCCGGATTCGACCAAATCATTTTTTGTTAAGAAAAAGAGGCTAATTTGCTATGATCTTTTTGGCGTGTTCTTTCCAATTTGTTTAGTTTTGAAATTCACGAAGGCAAAAATTTCAATATTTGTGATATGATATACGAATGTATGTATGTCCTCCAGCAACATAGAAAAGAATCACATACGAGAATCTCTGTATCTAAATTCATACGAGCACATTTGTATTAATATTTTTCCACAACATAACAGAGTGTATTGCCATTTGGTGTCGTAGAATTTCTATGCGTTTCGCTTCGATGGCGTACAAATCGTGAATAAAATTGTATTTTTGCGACTTTTTCTGACTTTTTATTTCTTTTAGGCTTTCACCAATTGACTTTGGAGGTGCCTTTCGCTTTATTTAAAAACTAAAAGCAACTATCAACAATGTGAATAAAAAATAAAAATACCAATAACTTTTATGTTTCGCTATTTCATCTACTAAATGTACCGCAGGGAATACGCACACCCACAAATGATTCAAAACACATTGATAAACAACTTGAAAAGCGCAAAAAATGTAGACGAATACACACATATCAATGTGAGTAGATCCTCTGTTCTTCTCGTAACGACTGTTATTGATTGGAAATACGAAAAGACTTTTTCGACTAACCTTTACATCTCTTAGTTGTCAAAATAGTTCACTAGTACCAAGTCCAAACAGAACTACAACTTTCACTTTGCACAATGTCTCAGAAAACTATTACCTGCTTTAGGGAAAACTTGCAAATTGCATTATAAATGAACCACATATCAACACATAAACTCTAGAATGCATGTGTATGTGTGATTTGCTGGCTAATGTGCAGCTGTCGATGGAGGTCGACTTGTGGTAGTAACTGAGCGAGTTTACTGCGTTTATATGTGTACGTGTACAGATGTGTGCGCGCGTATACACTTATAGTGCAATCCATGTCAACATGAGGTAAATTAAAGCACCTGGAGGACTATACTGAGAAAAGACTTTACTTTACAACCTAGAAGACAGCTGAAATGTGTATTTTCCATATTTTTTTGAAACTGCCCAGAAAACTCTAAATTATGGGATAGCATGTTAACATAACTTTTACGGAAACTATAGTTTCCAACTTATTTTTTTAATCAGTGAAGAACTCTGAAAGTTGAAAAATATACACTTAAATAACAACTTGCTGTGTTGAATATTACGAGAAGCTTTAAAATTAAAATATTTACAAACAATTTTCACTATTGCATATGTTCTATTATGAGATTATAAGATTTTATAGGACCGATTCGATATTGCATTTTAACCTAACCTTTGATCTAGATAGGGTGAGATGAAGTTCATTAATACCATTATTGAGAAAGTCGGTCGATGCCTTTGCACTTTATAGAAAATAAATGAATATTATTTATATCTAAATCTGTACAAAAGTATGAAAGCTTTCGTTTTAAGATGCTCCTGCAAAGCTATGCGTTTTTATTGCGAGAAATATACCCCGAATTTTTAGGCATCACTATTTCGACCACACTATTCCATAAATTTATTTCAGAAATCTGTGAACATGTGAAACGCTACAAGCTCTGCGGCAGCTTCCAGATTGATGGTATTTGCATTTAGTGAAATGATTTAGTTTGTTACAGAATATACAAGCAAATAAGTAAAGTGCGCCAACAAAAACTAAACAAGCTCTTATAGCTGTTGCATGATGCCTACAAGCTGAATTAAATTATTATGCAACATAGAACTAATTTGTTTACAAAATTTGGAAGTCAACTTAAAACACACTGTAATTTAATTTTTCCTACCTAAGATTTGCATCCACATTTTTGGTTACACACAATTCAAGCAAATATTAAGTTCAGCACATATGTACATAGCTAAATTCACCTTTGTTTCTTTTGCATTTTGGATTTCTAAACTTTAATACCGACGTAGATGTCCTTGCTGGCTAGCACTTTGCGGTTGCACTGATAATAATGTTACCACCGAAAGCCGCCAAAAGCTGCACTTACTTTTGGCAAACAACGAAAAGTTACTGGAGTATAAGTATTGAACATACGATGACCTCACTGCTCACAATCAATTCGCGTTGCATGCATAGGATGGATGAGAAAATGATGACATCCACATATAGTGAGGATACGCACGTTTAGCTGTCCAACCTGGTGGCGGTGGTGATTGACGGCAACACCAATAAATGGATCATATTTACTCGACCAAGCTTCGTCAAGTATGCCGAAAGTAAGGGAATTCTGGAGGCCACGCAATTTTATTATATTTCCATCGGCGAGAATGGCGAGCTGAGCATGTGAGTGCTAATATCGATATACAATATAATGATTTAAAAATAAATTACTAAACTTGGATAAAAATAGAACATAGAATACCGATGAAGCAATTAATCATGAATACATTGTAAAAAAAAGGATGTCTGAATGTGTTTACTTTTTATGTTTAACAATTAGAAAATGCAACCTATATCAAATTGACTACATTAAACTGAGCGCTAATACTAAACATCATCGTCGTATCAACATGTGTGACCTGGTCTACGAAAAGGCGGCTTAGGTGCGAAAACTAGTTTTCTGGGAAAAGCTGTTAAAAATAATCGTCAGTTTCTCGTTATCTCATTAATTGTTCTCCTTTTTTTTGACACCTAAGCCCCCTTTTCGTAGACCAATTCACATGTGTACATAGTTAATACTAAAGAAGCTAAAACATTAAGACATTCATAAGAAAATTGAGTGCAAGTGAGGTTAAAAATTGCCATGAGGCAAATCAATTGACGGTCTTCCGTTCCATTGACCGCCGCAAACTGTTAGAAACCTGCAACATGGGCAACATGAAAACTTTGTATATCAGAAATAAAGGGCAAAGCTTTTACGAATATTTAGCTTGGTAGAGTTGAGATCAGATTTATCTCTATGATAGGAAGTGATCCTCAATGTTGAGAAAATGGTAGCCGCGTTATCCACATCGGATGAACGGCCATGCAGTTCTAACTATAGGTACGCATGATTCTATACTCATACATAGCTTTTCTTTCACTATAGTCATAGAGTGCAGCAGTTTTTATTTGTTGTTGTGCATAAGACTTATTGTGAAGCTCGCTTCAAGTGATTGCTCACAGCAACAGGGGAAGGTCAAGCATACACCAATCAGCTCAAATTGCATTAATGTCACATAACTTTTCGTTGTTTGGTGATTGATGCAAGGATAACAACCAAACAGTCACCGATTGCAAACGCAATTAAGCAATCAATAAATTGGTGGCTTAAACAGCTGATTGAACAGCAATTTGACAATAAAATAAACAAATTGGAAACAAACTTTCAAGGACTTGGAATAGATAAATTTTAGTCAACCGCATTGCCCTCTATGGTGGAAGGCTGGAAGTCAATCAATTATACAACAAAAACTAAGACAAAAACCAAGTTTTTCGATTTCTTTTGTGTAAACTGTGAATGGTGTACAATTCTATTATGACAGCTATACAGCAAAAAAGCTATCCGATTATGTAAAAGTGTTCAATGCGCTTTTTTCAATTTGCAGCAAACGCTGTGGGCAATGATTGCTTTTCGATTTGACAAATTGAAGTGTGATTGGATATGCAGAATAATAATAATATTGGATATGTATAAGGCCATTTAAATGGCTTAAAATATTAGTTTAGGTTTGTCCTGGTACGTTAATTCTGTTCCACGAGGTTGAATTTGATTTCCGTAAACAAAGGAAATTTAGAGAGAGACGAGATCTACGAAAATGCGGTATAGCGATGTCTTAAGCCTATGTTTGATAAATGGTTCACGAATCGGTCTGGCAAATATGACGGTTACTAACTAACTGTTGTCAAAGAAATCATGATTTTGCAGGAATGCGAAGTGAACTATATTCAAAAAATATTGTTGCTATTGTTTTTTACGTTTATTGTATGCTTAACCGCCATTAGGCAAACTCCCTGCTCTCCTTTCCCAGTTGTCGGAAACACATAACATCGTCCGCAATATGGCCATTCAGCGTTTCAGCGGGGCATTTTTGCCTGTAGGAGATGCTAAGACAGCCATTGTTGTGCCGCCATTGCCACCAAGCTATTGTTATATGGTCGCTTGCCACTTGAACAATGTTTTCTAGGCAGCATTATTCAACAAAAGTAGTAACAGCAAATCCGTTGTTGCCAGCATTAAATGTGCATCTTCGTTGCGGTCGCCCACAGGCAGTTCGGACTTTCAATTCCCTGTTCTTTTGCACCCGCGCCACAGGTAAAGTTATGCTGATCCATGAGAAGGCAATATCAATGTGTGCTGGTGAATTATGAACATATGATACTTCTATCTTCTATCTTAATATAATCATAAGTCTATATTTTATATACATATGTAGAAGTGCCCCATAATAATTTTTTTTCATTGAGTTATAAAATTAATAAGAAATAAAGGATTTTTCCAAAAATAGTCAAATTTCAACCGTTAATATCTTTTAAACGGTTGGGTTTACGAAAAAATCATAAGAGACCATATTTTAGAGCATTCAATTTCCTACAAAACCTAATTAACAAGATATTTTTTAAAGTAGTTGGAAGCAAGATATAAATTTTTCTATCTGATAATAAGAAAAAATAGAAAACCGTTAGGCGGAGGACCTTCCCGTTACAATTAAAAACTCATATTTGGAGAGGCTTTCTTAGAGGTGTCTAGGAACCTATGTTTGCGAGTACCAATTGAAAAAATAAAATTTTTTTTTTTTTTGAATCACCTAATGTACATGCGTACATATATTTGGCAACATTTTGCTACAGAGTGTAATAGTTGTGTTCACCTAACGGATGTGTGTATCACCTAAAAGTAGGGTTATATACGGGGTTTTCCATTAAAAGTGATAGGGCGCAGTTTATTTGCTACTTTCATAAGATATAACTCATTTATAATAGCACATATATACATATGTATGTCCATATACATATGTATACACACACATATGTACATAAATTACTTTTGCTGAGAAAAGCACATTCGAAGCACAAGTGATGCACTTGAGCTTCTGTGTGCTCATATGTTTGCATGTGTGGTTGTGGCTACAAGCATGAAATGGCACTTTACTGCTACATATGATTAAGTGTATGATAACTATTGAACAAGCAAGAAATGAAAAAAAAACTAAGTTAAATAATGCAGTGGAGCGCAATAACCGTAAATTAATGATACGATTTGCAACGAAGAGAAGAAAAATGAAATCGTGGCGGTGAAGAAATGAAAAAATAATGTTGTAAAAATTACGTTTTCTGAAGGGTTCTAGACTAGCCTACATCTTTAAGGATATCCATAATAGTTGCGCTCGAAAATGTTTATTATTTCCATAAATAGCAATTTTTATCCTTATTTTGGCTTCCGTTCTTCGCAAGCTACTCTTGTATTTAATACTAGTCGGTGTCCTCATAAAGCAAATTTCGTTTGTTTTTGCTATTGTGAGCACACGTGACCGACGAGGCGTCTGTGCTGTCACACTTTTCGATTTGCCAATTGTTGAAAATAGAAGAAATAAATATGCTATATAGTTACATACACATAAATATATGCACGCCTGTGTAAGAGCGCAACGTACATAATTTGAAGGCTAACTCAAGCAATGCAAAGGAATTCTGCAAACGTTACACCAACAGGCAGGAGAAAGGAGAAGCAATGCACACAACAAATGAAAGAGTAACAATTCGCGCTTGCATAAGCTGTGGATATCTATAAACATCTGTGTGTATGCACGACAGGATAAACCGATGCTGAGTGAGTTGCTCTTACGAAGAGAGCTGCTTACAACAACACGAGAGTGTTGCCAAAGCAACAAACAAATTGGTAGACTAAACAGAGCACGTGCGTATACAATCAAAACATTACCAACACCAACATGTTGCTTCTCCGCTCTTAAGGCGGCCACCAAGCGTTTTCGAAATGAACGTGTATCCACACAATTGTGTGCTCATAAAATGACGTTCGGCTGCTAACGACGCATATCGAACGCTTCGAGCTCACGAATCACGTTTACGATATTAGCTCACTCGCGGCGCACAAAGGTAACCAGCAGTAACAGCGGCAGCAGCAGCGTCAGCAGCTAACAGGCAACAACACAAACACATACGAACAGTAATTTCAGAAGAAAGCCTTTCTTGGTGGCAGCTGGTTGGGTCTTTTGACATCAACAGCAAAGTTGTCCTTCAGGCGCTAGCAGCTAGCACAGTCCACGTTTGTCCGTTGGGCTTTACGCTCGTGTCCGCCTCCGCAGCACGTTTGGTGTGATTAAGTGTTGTTGACAAAACCAAGCAGTTGTTACCTTTAAAACGTAATATAAAATCGCGCATTAGTGTCGCTAGCGTAGAGGTGCGCACGGTGCTTATGACAGCTTCGACGTTAATGGACTGTTAATCAATAATAATGAGCATAATTTTCTCTTACGTAATACGCTTTTGGATTTGTAACAATTATTTATTTGAAAAAATATAGTATTTAAGCAAAATATAAAATAAAAGCATAGAAATAAAATATTGTAAAAAATTTAGTTTATTTTATTAATGGAATATTTTTATATGTTCCAACATGTTGCTACAGAGTACATTATTTTGTTACCTAAAACTAATCTAGATGGAGTCTAAAAATTCTTTTCGTATTTCTAATCAAACTTCAACTTGTTTTTTCTTATATTTATAATGAACTTTAATGAGCCAAATATGCTGCATATTATATCTGTTTGGTCGACCACTTTTTACCATTTTGCCGCTAGAAACATTATTCCATCAGTGTAAAACTTCTTTGGTTTCTCGGCGAAAAACTGCGACAGGTAATTTGCACAGGCTTCTCTTGAAGCCAACATTACTCCATTAAAGGAGTTCTGCATTGACCGAAAAAATGGTAGTCCGATAGTGCAAGGTTAAGGCAATATGGTGGATGCATCAAAATTCCCCAGCCAAGCTCTTCCAGATCTTGCCGAGTCATCAAAGTTGTGTGTGGTCTTATACTAAAGGATTTTTCGATTGCTTGCTTCAATCTCATCAAATGTAGAATCAATCCTTCGACCAGGCTGGCGCAGCTTACAGTGGATGATTCTTTTCCAATCCCACCAAACACTCAGCATAAACTTTCGAGCTGTCAATCCTGGCTTTGGATAACTGAATTTTTCACAAACAATTTATGTGGTACATAAACATCGAGCATCTTTTTGCAGCCAGCCTATTTTAAATGGTTTAAAACCGTTTGATGATGAATGTTAAGTTCCTCAGCGATGCCATGGCTGCTTATGTGACGGTCCTGGTCAATATTTTCCATAATTTCATAGACTTTTTCAATGATAGGTCGACCAAAGCGAGGTGCCTCTTTCACATCGAAATGTCCAGAACGAAAGCGGCGAACCATTGTTGTGCTACATGTACTGATAAAGGATCGCCCTCGAAAATTTCATTGGTGGCTTACGTTGCATTCTTCCTTTTTTATACAAACATTTCAAAATATCGTGAATTTCTTCATTAATTTCACTCAATTTTCAACAGCTGCAACTTTTTTCAACTTGTTTTTATTTATTTATGTTTTTGGTTAAATGAAGGACAAAATCTCACCTTTCCAACACTATATGGTGTGACACAATGTGATTGGTAGCACTGGAGATATACGACTGCAACCACACCTATGGACAAAATACGAAAAAACTTTTTCGACTACCCAATATAAGTTAGTAAGTAAGTATATGTAAATCCGGTTGGATCATAGCATTTGATTAATAATTACTTTTTCTAAATAAATATTGTTATAAAATTTATTATTTTTTTTATTAAAAATGCACTTTCGCAAATATATTTCCGAAATTCTCTAACTGATTTTTGTATTATTATAAAGCTTTCCATGCTATTCTGATGTGCAAATAAAATTCCTTTTAGACCACCGAGGTGTCTTTAATCTTCGTATACCCATATTTTAATCTCTTTTTATGAAATTTAAAAATTTTATATGCCATATTTTAAAATGCGAAGACAAAGTTTTAACCCTTAATACATACAATCCCATCTGAATACAAGCGCGTATATTTTGCTGTCTCTGCACTTATGTTGGAGAACATTAACCAGACACACAAGCACGGAACATCAAGCACATACATACTTACATATGGTGAGGAAAATCTGAGTTTGTGTACATGAAAACAACAATACAAACAATATCCTCAGTAGCCTCGCAGCTCATTAAACTCATATTTTATGTGATTTTATGCGCATAGCACAGCATGGACGTAACTGCGTTTGAGTCCAGATCCATGGACGCGTAATTTCGTAGATGAGATAATCAATAAATGTGACTCAACATAAAATCGATATCGATAAATATATAGCATCATACAAATACACTACTCGTACTCCATCAATGCCATACACGCGCTACTCACAACCGTGTAACCTATGTCCTGCGGTGGCAGCGAGCATCAAAGCTTGTACGCCGCGTTTGATGAATGCTTTAATTTACGACAGTCCTGATTTATTCGTTTACACATAATGCTGACGGCCAGCACGTGGCAACGCAGTCGCCTCTATCGGTAAAACATGGCGTATGCGTAACTTAATGTAAACAAATGTATCGCGAGCGTCATTTCGAGCACGCAAATTTTGAGAATGGAATGAAAACGAGGGAATGAAAACGGAAAAAATATTAAGCACAAACAAAGAATGCAATGACACGTGTGGCGTTTTTGTATAACGAAGCGCCCAGAAAAGTTGGATAAGAAAATATTAATATGTACTAAAAAACAGTTACTAAAAGCCAATCTACGAATATAGAAATATGTTCACACACAGTGCGTTACATTTCTTACGACTAAATTTACTTTGTTCACGCACACACTTTTCATGATAATGTTGTCATTTTGTATCAATGAACATTTAAGGCGAAAGTGGTGGTAATTACACGTCCGTTTAACTACTCTCACACACAAATACATGCATACAGTTGTAATGGAAACGAATTACTTAATATAGTAATGTCAAATTGAGTGGTGAGGTCTCGGAGCTAGTGTTATAAAGAAAAATTTTAGTCAATCGCTTATGGGGTATGAAGTTATTTAGCATTGGTCAGTGTTTACAAAATAACGCTTGTTCATTTGCACACCTACGTACATATGAAACCATAAATTTCTGCGCGCCAGCTACTACAGTAAACAAATCAGGAAACAAATCTAACTTTCCAACAGCTTTTAAACTTCAGAAACAGAGTTTGCAATAAGACTCAAAGCGCAGTTCAACACTATACTAAATGTTGGTAAATAATAATGATAACTGTCAGCAATATTGCAAGAGGCGGTATTAAACCAGCAAGTTTATGCGCTGCCAGAGGCGTTTGCTTGTGGACAACTGAAAAGTTGTTATAACAAGTTTTGGTGTTGTTGTAATTATAGAAGTGCAAGTGTGACAAGTCAGTGCCCGCGGTGAATGTGAAAAGTGCAAAATGCTGTCAAACTGAACAAATAACTTCCAAACAACTACCAGCTATCAATGTAACCAAGTACATTAGCAATTGTCCACATAAGCAACTATTTTCATTTTAAACTCGAAAATATGAGTCTTGATAGAATACTGACGTTAGATATATAATTTTTTAAATATCTTGCATGTTTAAATATGGTTGTGTTTACAAGTATATTGGTACATAAATAAGGAATGAATTGAGTACAATTACAAATTTATGTTGTTGTTGTTGCGAAATATGTATTGAAGTATGGTGTGAAGTGACAGTCATTGGAAAAAAACGCATGTACACTTAGGTTATGTAGACCCTAATATTTTATAAATATTTTTTATTTTGCTCATACGCCATGGTGTTCTGAGTTTGTTAGTAATTATGTGAATCTACAGTTGCAAATAATGTAAACGAAACTGAAGTTGCAATAGTATTCAAGTATAGTTCATCAAGTAACCATAACAAAATATTTGCACTAAATTGGCCTACTTTACCTAACAGCTCATCTCGGCCTTTTTGATCAAATGGCGAAATATAATTTTTTTATTATTTCACAAATTATTTTAAAAATATTTTTAAAGTTTATAAGTATATTTCTTATTACTAAGGTGGGGTTAAATCGGAGAGTTGCTCCGATGTATCTCACATGGACAGATGTTTGTACTTAAAATGGATTCCCAGATCTTTGCCAATCGAACAAGAGTCTTGCGAAATCTCAGCAACTTCACTAGTTTTGCCAAGAGTGTGTCTACTGAGATATTTTAATCCCAATATGTCAATAACTAGCTACAAAAGCGACAAGATGATTCCACCTCTCCTTCCCTCAAACAGCTTTTGTAGGGAGCGTTCGATGTGTAAATAATCAGATTACCTCTTACGGTGGTACCAGTATGACCTGGGCCAGATAGATCTCGCAGTGCCACGAAGTTTGTTCATTAACTAGCAGCCGATGGACTAACTAGAGGTCCAAAGGTACAACCCGAAAACACAGCAGATATCGGAAAACCGGCTCGACTCCAAACAGATGAAATTGGGAAAGGGTGCCTGCCTTAGCAGCCTTGCAGTTTCCAGCGATTTCGATGTGAGCGTATACATATACGTAGAAGAGACTTGAAGCTATTGATAATGAGGTTTTTCGAGCGCACAGTCAGGGAGCTCAAAGCCGCTCGACTGTCGGAGTGAATGCACACCTCTTTGAAGAAAGCCGTATTTCGGAGCAGTACATTACATCTACTGCTGCCTTGATGCCTGTCAACCTTTTTACTTAGCTTGATAATATTTAAAAGACATAGTAATCACAATAGATTAACAATTTATTTTTATATATGTATATTTAATTACATAACTTGCGTGAACCCTATTCGCAAAAGCGCCACACAACAGACCTCATTTTCGATCTTTCGTTTGCATCATTTCATCTTTCATCGCCTTCGGTTGACGCTGTTGCGCTGCTTTTGGTACTGTTGATGCTATTGATGAATTTCTGTAGCTGAAACATATAACAGTTTTTCAAGTACCCCAGCTCGATTGCTATGAAGAACGATAAACGAAAAAGAAAAATATTTCTAACAAGTAAGGAAGGGCTAAGTTTGGGTGTAACAAAACATTTTGTACACTTAATTCCCCAAGGTTGTAAGAGTACAAAGACTAGAAAAGTATTGCCATAGCCAAGTACTGCACCGACTTTATTAAATAAAGGGCAGCCGAGAATAAAAATGTTAAGTGAAATTAAAGCCTAGAACAAATAATGCGGTTCGTGTACACGCGTATAATCCTACATACACACGCACATGCAGAAGTCGACGACGCCAGTTATAGCCAGCAGTCAGGCAGCAATATACCTTAACATATCGGCAGAAAGTGAGCAATGAGCATTAAGGGTTATTGTCGAGAGCTTCAAGAAAAACTTCGAAACACAAACAAAGTTGTAAATAACAAAAAATAATACAAGCAATAACAGCACCTGTAGTGTCAATAAAAACCCACTACAAAAACAAACAAGAAAACTTTAATAATAATAATAGAAACAAGTGCAAACAGCTTGACGTGGGTTTTAAGCAACCATGCACGCGTGCTCCCGCTTGATGAGCTCATTTTGCTGCTCAAACACTTCCAACGTCTCATTAAATATGCGCGCTGTAAATTTCGTTGTTATTATTATATTGGATTAGTTTTTAACGCAGTCGCCAAGGGTGGGATGCGACAAAAAAACTCAAGGTTTTACTTTTTTAATAAAGGAGTTGGCTTTCCTGCTGCTAAGGCAGGTTGTAATTAATGTGCTGTGGCAATCAATTGCAAGAATCTCTTTGCATATAATTTAAGGAATTAATTTGCTCTTGGGGATTGGCTTAACACCAAATTTATGCAAGTATTTTGGCTTACTTATATCTTTTATGACTTTGTTAATTTAGAGGTCTAAGAATAATTCACTGTAAAGTATAGAATCTTGATGACGTTCTTTCCGAAAATAGAGACAAATATGATTTTATCAATATAAACTCAGTTACACCTTGACGAAAGAGACAATACTAAGTAGTCCCAGATATTTGTTCGATTTGGTATCGAAAACACCACTATAATATCGACGACTAATCTGATCTTATCGAAATAAGGCCAAACACCTTCACAAGGAACCGCTCGAAGATCAATGAGGCATAATCCATGGGTATCCTCACGCTGCTTCATAGCCGAATCTCATATATTTAAGATCAGTGAGTTAAAATATTAGCATTGGTTTGGAGGATTTAGGAAGAACTCACAATTAATTATATTAAGTCATTAAATAACCTTCTAATCCAAATACGGTAACCTAAACTTTCTTAATATATGAAAACATCTCTTGAAATTTTGACTTTATTCTTCCACGCTGAGCGCCTAAATGAAGTGTCCCAAAACTAATGCAAAATTGTTATTAAATACATGATGACAATGATACATAATGACAACCCTAAAAAAAACAAATCGAGAGTCATCAGCCTAGGCTTAGTTAAAATGGAGCGTTATTGGATAGAACAACGTTTCTTTTTGTTGAGCAATATTTCAAAAGTAATGAAGTTTTACGACCACAGTTCGAAAATTTTCTACAAAATGTAGTCGAAACAGTGTTTTAACTTCGTCAACTGTGAAGAGATTTTGAAATGGCGACAAAAATAAATATTAATATTACAACAAACACAATATTGAGAATTTTGTTCGAAATAAGTAGAAATAGCAGAAGGAAATTTACACTTCGGATACACTAATGTTTTGATGTATATGTTTAACAACACTGCCAGTATCTTTTCTTTCCAAAACCAATGTTGTTTCTTTCTTGTAAAAAAAACAAGGCAATTTTAAGGTTCAAAAATTCAATTTTTTTATTTCAAAGTTAAAATTCTTTAAATCATTATATCTGTTTCATTTATATGTCCAGCAATGGCATACTTATATTTTATTTAACATAATAGATATTTAGGAGCTAGGATAGCTAAGATACTCCTTAGAAAATATTCTCACTTAATTTCGGCATCATCTTGCATATGTTGAAAAATACATTTGGCATTAAGTATTGAATTGAACGAAAAAGAATTTGTACCGAAAACCTACAAAATTTCTATACCCTTGTTGTTGTTTGGATTAAAAGTAAATCATGACAGTACTGAGGAGAACTAAAAATTTATATAAACACATGTATTGTTATGTTTCTGTCAAGCATTTTATGTTTGGAAAAATGTTAATTTAAATTTCTACTATTCGCTAATATCGACTGATAATTTGATCACTAAGGAAACTATTTGTCGTGGCGTATGAGTAATATTTATGAGTAGAAATTGGAACATGTTGCTACAGAGTATTATGGTTTTGTTCACCTAACGGTTGTACGTACCACCTTAATCTAACCGACATACACATAGTTTTATATATATATAATCCAGATAAAGAGACGAATTGAAATTCGGATGACTCTTTGTCTGCAAGTTGCAACTTCAATAAAAATTGAGATATCTTGATAAAACTTCGCCTCCAAACACGGTCAAAAAAACCTATGATTTCAATTCGAATGATATTTTTGCAATACTTGTCTACGAAGTTTCCCTTTCAATAGTGATGCCATCAGCCGATGAGGCTAAGTATTTACCGGACCGCTGCCGCGTATAGCATATGTTAAGATAAATTTCTTTTGACAACTTTCATACAATTAATTAATTTCATTAAGCACTTTTCATTGGACTCATCACAAAAATATTATGATTTTTTCACGAAATCAGCGTGTAGGCAATCAGTGTTGTCATAATCCCGCTTCATGTAATAATTTCATAGTAACTTCAGCACGCAAACACACGCCCTTAAAACGAACTATAATTTTCATACATTCATTCATATTTCTAAGAACTTTGCATGCAAAGTTGATCCTGCCGAATAAGCTTGCTTTGGTCACGCTTTACTCAAATGGTAGGCTCTTAAGTGGCATCAATTAAATTACGTACAAATGTTGCAAACATAAGTAACTTAGATAGCCACACATTTTCATATGAGATTGGTATATCTAGTCTCAACATTTCCTTTCTGTAGAAAACCTTATGAAATTTTAATTTTAATCATAATCCAAAATGTGTCTGCGCACACAAGTATGCCTATAATTCATATATACAAACAAACAACAACACGTATGAAGATTTCCTTATTTAATGACATTTCTTAATACATACACAGTTTCGTCGGGTATAGAGTTCTGTTCATAGTAATAATGTCAAGCTGACGAATAAGACTTTTACTGTCAGCAAAGTTTCCTAAAAAAGACTCATTACAAGACTAAAAAGCTTTACCAAAAGCACAGTTATAAAACTGTACGGAAGCAATAAGGTCGAAAGGCACTGACTGTTTGTAAACTAGGGTATGTATAGGGCTTTATAAAAAAAAACCAGTGTTGGAAGAGGCTTATGATCCAGTTTTATCAAAAACACAAGCGTACGAGTGCTACAAAGTCTTCAAAGATGGTCGAGAGATCATTGAAGACATGCCTTCGCCCTTATCAAGTGATGATAATATTAAAAAAGTAAAGAAAATGGTACTTGAAATTCCTCAAGCAAGTGATACTGGGATGGCAGCAGTGCTCGACTTCACTCGCGACTGCGTTCGAATGATTTTGGTGGATATGAAGCACATTCTTATTCGACTCGTCCCGATAAAGCTGAATCAATGTATTGTTTCATTTCAAGAATGTAGATTTTTAAACTACTCTTCTTTTACATAACCCTCAAGTCCTGAGCACTGGGTCATTAGAAGAACCAAGATGCTTATTTATAATGGGTAGTGTATTACAAATAAGCATCTTGGCTTTTCTAATATGATATTTATGGTATATGAGTGAACGAAGACGTAATTGCGGTTGCTCACATACAGTCGTATTACGAGGCGCTTGTCACACGGAAACATGAAATACATGTAGTAACGGTGATGACAGCAGCAACACCAAAGCCATTTATTAATTAATTAACTCAACTAAGTTGAATATATATTTTATACACAGCTGCAAGTTATTGCCTATTTAATTTTTGGGAAGTGCTTGTTGATGTTGTAGATTTTTCAGTGACACACCTAGTTGCGGACGGCCTGCCGGATTGTGAATTTGCAAGTGAATCTAGTATAGACAACTAAATTTTTTGAATGCGCGCGTATATATTCAGTTTAGTGGATATTTTACAGAGTAATAACTGAAGTGTAAGTAAAATTAAAATTTTCGAGCTGAGGTATGTAAGAAAGTATATTAATGTTACAGCTTTATTAAAATCAGTAGGTTCGAAAACTGGGAGATATTCGTAAGTGTGGGAATGGTATAGTCCTGATAAAGCTGAAAGCAGCAAGCAGTTCTCCAAGTTGCTTGAAATCGCTATATAAGATCTAGGTATTACTGGAAAAAGAAGAAAGAGTTATATTCCATGGCAAGCATTTCCACTTAATTGCATTGAGATAACCCTATTTACGTTGAAGTCAACTGTTACAGCCAAAAATATACAGAGCACTAAAACTTCCATACATATGTTGTCCATTCAGGGTAACTAAGGTCATAAAGCGCTCTGGAGCAAATAATAACTTTCATCCAACAATTTTAATTATTGCACACTCCTCTCCGCCAGCCATTGAATTATGCACGTGCGGTCATAAACTTAAAAGTTTTATCAAGATTAAATATTTAGCAACCTCGCACGTCTGTCGACACTATCTAAAATTCCACACATCCACTACAAAGGCTTGATTTATGATGGGTGGTGGCATGCTAGCGTCATAAGAGCAGTTTGCTGAAATCTCTTTGGTCTCTTAAGCATTTCGTATGCGAAATTTATATTAAATAATTAATAATCATTCTATGAGTACGTGCGGGCTTATATGTTTTAATTTTAGTATGACGTTTCCTTCTGCCGCTTTTTAGAACATAACTGTTCTTTCTTGAATGTATTGCTAATTAAAATGTTGGATTGGGCGAGGTTTATGTAGCATTGGATTTTGGGCGCAAATCGTATCGTAATATTTCAATAAGAATTGTGCTTAACCCTTTTTGCTGCGTGAGCGGATATAGAATTTTAGCTGTGGCATTTTGTATAGCCTACTGATTCATTGTTTGGTCCAAACTATTTACGATTCGCTTCGTATGGTTTCAATATTAGAAAAATACTCACCGCATAAGATTCCGAATATTAATGCAATGGATTTATCTTGCAATATGTAAACAAAGGTCTGAAGTCCGGAGTTAAAATTTACATTCATTAATATAGGTAACCCTGATGGAACATTGACGAGTTGTTAACCACAAGCTGAGTTGCTCGCAACAGATCTATTACAACGGATCACCATAAATTAACAAATTATGGGCATCAATACGCCTTTCACTTTTGGCTCCTCCAGTAAGAATGGTGCGTTGGACGTTGTGCGGTCTCAACTCTGTGATGCGTAAGCTAGAGTCGTTGCACAGTATGGACCCGTTCAGCTTAGGTATTAATATGACAGGTACACCAACTTTGAGTTTCAACTTGTTCGAAGGTACTCCTGACAGGTGGAGGGAGTTCGTGTATATTGAGATGTTTGTCCTCAACTCACCATAAACTTTTTTCTACCAATTCGTTGTTGGACGCCCGTTGTTGGACGCCATGATGGCTCTTTCGCACAACCACACCTCGTTAGCTAGTTTTTCTTGTAACCTCAAAAATACCTCAATAAGAGGGTTATCTTCCGAGCTAACAACATTGCTAAATAGCCTGTCAAAGGATTTTTGGCCATTAGTTTTCATCGCCAGGCCTACTGTGGAGGCTGGAGACTCCTGATCATTAAAGAGCTGAATGATGGTCCAGTATTCAGCTGTAACCGCTCTGACTTAGCCCACAACAGTGAAGCCTTGAGGCATGCGTCCTACCGTGGTTCCGCGCTCCATAATCGGCAATGTCTGCCGGAAATCACCAAATGATTTGAAATCTACGATGGAGTGTTCCAATCACTCGCTGAAACAAGGTAATAAAACTTGCATATGAATTATGTATATATGGGGATAAAATCTTGAAAAACAAAATCCTTAAATTTTCTTGTCAGCTGCTCAGAAGCGAAAAGTTAAGCATATCCTATTTAAATATTTTTTCTTTAAGTCACATTTAAAGGGATTCGTTGAATTTTTGATATTGAATCGAATTTTGTAACACCCATATTGTTTTCTTTTCCAACGAATCAGGGAGCCTCTAAGACTGAAATGACTCCGAACGATGAGGGTATTTCAAAAGAAGTTTTTCCATGATTTAAACACATAAAGGGGCTTGGTTTTACCTTCAGAGTTTCTATCATTGTGCAATAAAACTTAGTGGGGCTAAACAGAAACTGGAAATGAGCTTAAGAAACCCTTCGTAGTGGTGATATGAATCTTTGACATCTACTTAACAAACTATATCTGTAAAAACTTATTACAGTTAAAATTCTCCTTTCTGAGTAATGAACCTCCACTACATCGCCGTCTGCACTCTTAGAGAGAAAAGATCGATGGAAAAATACGGAGATTAAATTTGGAGGTCTAAAAGATTTATATTGAGTTAAATTGACAATTACGCGAGTGAATTTAGTAGCTACAGTGTCAAGTGTTGTAAAGACGCAACATTGCCTTAATACTGACAGACTGTTCAGGGATTGTTATTGCCGCCATTCACTTAATCAAATGAATATAAATTCACGTTTTCCACAAACAGGCAAAACAGCACGTTTACGAAAACAACTGCAACAACAATTTACTAAAGTCGCCATGACAAAAATTGACAAATATATGGAAAGTTGGGGTAGCAGTAAGCACGAAGTGCCAGAAGAAATCACAAGAGACGGAAAAGTATATTCGCAACGGCCACGAAAGTCAGCAATACTGCGGAAGCCTAGTCCTTATCGGCCAAAAACAAAATTTTATTGCTTCCGCCCTTTTTTTTTACTTCGCTCATTTTCCTGTATTTTAACACGCTCATTAGTGCTGTCACGTTTTTGCCAATAACGTCGCACTTCAATCTGTTTGCTGTGAAATAACAAATAAAATTTGAAATTATTCCTGCATTCATTGAGTGTGGACTTTCGAAGAACAAGCGTACGGCGAAAGTAACAAGACAAAATGCAAAACTAAGGCAGAGAGCGCGTTTAAAAATTTTAAATATTCGCTGTGATTTTTTCTTATCTTACTTAGTCGGAGTACCGAAGACCTTAAGGAGCAAAAATAACGGCAGAAAATGCTAACTAAGTTAACTTGAAAGTGAAGACGCTGAATTTAGTTTCTCTGGCAGACTGCGGAATACCTGACAAGTCGCTTTTGTATGCATTTCGTTTGCATACTTTTACATAAATAAATTTTAACGAAGCTCGAAAGTAACTGTTATTTTCGGTTTCCTCTTTTCAAAGATTTGTACTTGAATAAACAAAGCACGATATTTCAAAATATAAATTTCATGTAATATTTAGTGATTCTCAGTAAAGGCTTTAGTGTTTTGTAACTTTTAAATAATTCAGTACCTGAACAGATTCTTGGATATACAGAATAATACTATGTTCTATTTGAATTTGTTGCCTTTACGCGTTTTATGGCTTGTTCGATTGATTTATATTCGTGTGGCACCAAAATGTCTCAACATTATTACTCTAACTAAGGACTTACCTTATTTGTTCTGGATACTACGAATCCTAAAATATGCATACTTCAATGTGCTCTATAAGCACACCCTTTATATTGAACAACTGATTATTGATCCCATGCCAAAACTATTGACTTGGCCTTCACTAGATACTTCATATGAAGTCAACCGCTGGGGTGGAATACCTTCCCAATCGGTATACGAGCGCTAAAAGGATTAGAAGAACGATGGATGGATCCAAGGGCCTTGAGCCTGCTTCTACAAATTGCTGAAGGGGTCTATTTGATTGAGTATAATCAAATAATAAATACTGGATCTCAAGTTGGGTGAGAAGAGTAGGCCGATTATAATTTTTTTAGATTAAAATAGTCATACAATATGGTTACAAACTTTATTTTTATCATAAATTTCTAAAAAAATGCAGTTAAGTAATCCGTAGTCTGATATTACTTATACGCCCAAGAGAACAGCGCTTTAAAAATGCATGAATAAGTTAAGTTGTAATCGCTAATGTTTGCGCTTTTTAATAGAAAATAGGGCTAAGTTTGGGAGCATCCGAATATTTAATACTCTTTCCACTTTACAAGAATCACATCCAAGGAAATATCTTTCAAACAATTCAATCACAGCCAAGGAAATACCTTAAGGTGCAAAAAATCATTTTTGACACACAGAGATAGCACTCCCAACAATTCTCCCTGAATTTGATTGAGATTATCCCTGAATTTAATTTTGTAGTTATCTCATACCATGACCGATATTTGTCGTAAAAAGTAAACTATAGATACTCGAAAGGAAATAGACACAATTTAAAATTAATATATGGATAATACTTACACACATGCCGTATGTCGTCCGATTTCGTCCATTTTCGCACAGTCACGTAAAAGTGTTATAAGGTGTACGTATCGAATTTGCTTTTAATCGGTTAGGTGGGTCCCGAGATATGTGATATTACCTAATATTGGGCGGTATTCCATCGTCCAATTGCTACACCTGCTCGTACAAAGCAGCTTGACAGACGAACGGATGGACGGACAGACAGACAGTCACCAGGACTTCAACTCTTCTGGTTATACTGATCATTTATATATATATAACCCCATATCCATATCGTAGGATATGGGAAATATCTAAATGAAGTAACTTAAATCTTTCATGGATTTATTAGCAGTAATTTTCGAATCTTTTGTTTGAAGTTGAATTGAATTTTTATTGTATATTGCGTTGATTTCTTTTTTGACGTCTGTTGTCCAAACAATCGAAAATTAGGTCTTCGATGAATCAGAAGCACATCATAACATATCCGTCTTATGCGGAAATGTACAAGTTTCACTGAAATATTTGAATACGGGTCGGATGGATATCAACACATTCGCTAAAATGCTCTTCATATTTAGTCCAAAAGTACTACGTTCATCTACATTGCCTCGATTCAAAAATGAGATTACAAATCGCGAGATTCAGTATACGAATATTCGATACGTTGAAGTAGTCACATATCAGAACACGTTACTTTCAGTTGAAACGGCACTTATGTTGTATTTTAATTCTTAAAAAATAAAAAGCGGAAGTCACTTTCGCAAAGTTTTTTTTTTAACTATAGTACATTTCTTCTGTGCTACGCCATTTTTGGCTAATGCTGAGTCGCCTTGATTCTCTCTTTAGTAAACGCCTATTGAGTCATTACATATAGCAAACTGTCGACTTTAGTTAGTGTAAGTGGTTTCATAGTAATAGTGTTATGTGAAAGTTTATTTCATCAATCAGCAGCACTAGGAATATGACGAAGACTTTTCAAAATTTATAGCTCGAAAATTAAAGAACGATGCCTAACAGTCAGTAATTGCGAAGGCTATAGCTCTAAAATGGACCATATAACATCAGATGATCATATAACATATCATAAAGCGTGAGAACATATATATTGGAAACATTTGTAAACGCATTACAGCGTAAAACTTTATTATTTTCCAATTATTAAGATTGAGGTTGGGTTAAGAAAAAGAGAGGTATTAAATAAAAAAAAAAGAAAAATAGGTGATTCTCTTTTCTGTAGCATTAAAATAAAAAAAATCTAAACATAAACAAAATCGACATGAAAATGAGAAAATACATTATCACAAAAACACGCTCAATAACAAGTTGTTATCGCTAATCCGGCATGTTTCCGCCCACCGCAAGCTACAGCCAACTCTAACCAACCCAAACAGATGGCTTAAATCAGAAGTTGTTGCAAACTGGGGACAGGCAAGCGAGTGAACGCAAAATATTACATTAAAGCGTATGCCGCATGCCTTGGTGGTGAGAAATAGGCAAACAATAGCATACGCAAAAAACCAGCAACAACAAAAAAAGTAAAATGGAGCACGAACGATGCGCAGATGTCACCCTTCAGATTTGTAACCGTTGGAAAATATGTTTGTCTATGATCTAATAATGTTGAACCCATCAATCTCGGCATCTCGGCTATGGCATCAAAAGCGCAGAAAGGCGCAACAGCATTAGTTAGCCGTTTTGACTGAAAATGTCGCAGCTAACCGTCAAATGGATCTGGACTGTGGCAGCTGTTGCACTGAATTCGAAAAAAAAATTGGAGCGAACAAATGTATCAACTTCGACCATTTCTAGGAAAGAGCAGAAAAAATTGCATTAAATAGTTGAGGTAGGGGGATTTTTGGAGCAATGACAGTTTCTTGGTGAACACTGACAATTTTCCAACAATTATTGAAAAAATGCACATATATCTTCATTTATGATATAACAAAAACCATAACATGAATAAAATTTCAACCGAATCCTAATATAATATAAAGAAAACTCGTTTATATTACTGATGTTCATACAATTACGAAAACACCAAATCATTTCCATTCAAAAAACAGGACTATAAATGCAGCATATCGCCAGCGCTTAATGGTATGCTCAATGTTTTGTTTATCGTACTTTTGTTCGCCAAATTACAGCCATAAATTTGCTATTCGGAGTCATTTATTTACCGCTACTCTATGTAGTGCTTGTGTTTGTGTTAATATAACAAAAAAAAAAAAGAAATATGTGCAGGATTATAAGCTCCTCGCCATGTGTGCTTTGTCAAACACTTTAACAAAAAAGGATACCATGCAAACACATGCATTCGACTTCTACATATGTAATGAGCTTGATATTTATAATACACTGTTATTCACACTTTCGGTTAGCCGTCGCTCAACTCGCTTAGTTTTCGGATTTTTTTAGGGTTTCTGCATTTTCCACGCTACTCATTGATTGCGCTTTTGGCTTATCATCATTTGGTAACACCTGTTTAGCGCGCTTGTATATTTTAATGTGTATGTGTGTGTACACATTACCGAGGATAACCACACGTGAAGCACCACTCGGACATGTAAGCCAAATTCAACAACAAGCACCCCACTCACAGCCTTTTTCTGGATGAGCATAAGTGCCACAGTGTTGGAGCCGAACAATATTCCTACGAACAAAACAAAACATGATTTTGTTGCTCTCAGCTTCACTACAATTCTCCGCTGTTCTTCCGAATTTTTTTCCAACTCTCACACACATATGCATAAAAGGCGATGGCTTTTTGTTGCAAATGACAGCAACATGTTGCAAAGTTTTTTTTTCTCGACTAACCATAAAAGTTTTTTGATTGCTACTCAGCGTATTGTTGGGATTTCTGCGCTGCCAGTTTCGGTTTGTGTTGCCGCACGGCCTTAATGGATTTTTTTGCACTGATGGGAAACACTTCACTACTCCGAGTTTTTATATAAATTCTGGCGTTTTCAAATACTCATTATACCCACCTGTCCGATCTTTAGTTTATTTGATATACTTAAGTAATTTTTGAACATTAATCTGTTGATTTATATTGTTTAGGCTATAATTATATATAATTTATTACTATTATTACTAGCGACAAGCAAAACATGCTCGATTATTTTTAAGCAGGGTAATCTTTTTTCAAAAAATTTTTTTTTTTGTTTTTGCATTTTCTGTTCCCTTATACCCTTAGAATTAATGTAGAAACCAACTTTACCATTGGAAGGTTTCGAAAAAGCCCAAAAATAATAATACCGCTCGACGTTTGGAGCGCTCGGAGTGCCCCACCTTAAACTTTAAACGCGTTTTTCTCAAAACACATTTTTTTAAACTGGCGGACATGATTCCGGTCGAACTACTCAACCGATTTGCTTAATTTTTTAACGTGTTCACAACCCGCCTGGCCATCGTCCTTACTAAATTCATAATTTTTTATAATTTATTGACAACAACAAAATTTATGTAAAAAACATGGGGAAAAATTAAAAAAAAAAAACTTTAATTACTTTTTTATTTGTCATCATTTTTTTATGAGCCTAGTAGGTACGATAACCATTCACATACTTTTTAAGAATAAATTGGGCTTTTGTGTTTCAGATGATTCAAACATGATAAATCGTGTCCGCCAGTGAAAAAACGCATCTCATTCACCCAGCCATTTCTCCGACAGATGTCTTGAAAAAATTCTGAAAAAAAATTGTTCATACACTCCACGATATACCGTATGAATGTAAAAAAAGTTCTATTGTGGAACAAAAATTTCTATGAAAAAAATGCCAAAAAACAAGCCACATTACCCCAATGACCCCTTAAACTTTTAAATCGCGAAACCAGACATTTCAAGCACGACGTAGTAATAGATAAAATGCATTTAGTCTTGGATAGGTTAATTTAAGTCTTCAAACAAAAAAAACAAAGATCCTACGAGGACTACAAGGTCACCAGGCACATCTTTTTTCAAATTAGTTTCTGTCTAAGAATGATTCAAATTGTAAATATTATCCTCACAGTAACAGCCTTACACACTTTCATTTGAAGAATTCCCTGAGCGAATGAGCTCTGGAAATGGGGGGCAAAAAGTGAGAGATAGTTAGAATCCAAATACATATATATTTTGTCCCTTTGTGGCAAAGTGGAGCACGAAGCAACCATATGTATACTACCGAAACAACAAAATCAAATTTTGGTGAAAAAGGCGTAACATATCGCACGCTCGTTGGCTTGATTGCACTTGAAAGGTGCGTTTCAGTTTGCTTAGTTTTGAAATTCACGCGAACAAAAATTTCAACACTTATGTGTATGTACATAAATCCTTCATCAACATAGAAAAGTATTACCTACGAGAATTTCTGTATCTAAATTCATACAAGCACTTTTGTATTCATATTTTCCCACAGCATAGCAGAGTGCATTGCCAATTTATGCTTTGGAATTTCCATGCGATTTGTTTCGATGGCATACAAATCGAGTGTAAAATTGTATTTTTTGCAACCTTTTCTGACTTTTTTGGCTCTTACCACTTGACTTTTGCATAGTTGGGTGTTCTTCTCGCATATCCTTTATCTATGGAATTTGCCAGCTAAAACGCTTCGTTATTGCATAAGCAAAGTTTTTGCGCGGAAGCCAGTGAAATATAAGAGCAGGATTTGGATTTTGTTAAAATTGATTTTGAAAGGTTTTCTTGTTTTCGAATACGCTGTTTCAATTTAGTCATCTTTGTTACGTAGTACATAAATTAAGGTCAGCACTACAAGCAGTGCTTTTAACTTTGTGCTCTCTTTTTTATAAAGATTGTATTAGCTTCACCTGTTTATTTGTATTAGGATAGTATCGACGCAATTTTTTCTATTTTTGCCAATACCACATACTACAGAAATCACATACAATCACCAATCCTATGAATTAAAGTCAGCCAAAAATTCAAAAATCCTGATATCAGTTAATAGTTTTTTAGTTGTATCAGTTTTTAGGCTCAAAGATAGTAAAACACGCTCTCTCATTTGCATTGAAATAACTCAAATATTGACCGATAAATGCGGTATAAAGTTACCCGGAAGTACGACAATATTTATATTAGGTATATGGGAACTCTAGGAAGCATCGATTCGATTCAACCCATTTTACAATATTATGATGAAAAGTTTATCTCCGATTTTCAATTCTATATACCATACACTGACCGATATTTTCGGTTAAAAGCCAACTATAGATACTGGGGTCCACATTTCCGTTATTTAGAGGCTTGAACAATGTTGGTTGCATTTGAACAATTTTCGGTCATAAAGTGGCATATTCGAAAAGCGTACTAAACGAGGAAATGTTTTTCGATACATTTAAAAACTGAAGGCAATTTTTCTAGGTTAAAAATGTGAATAATAAATAAAAATGCACATAACTTTTATGTTTCGCTATTTCATCTACAAAATGTACCCCAGAGAATAAGTACACCCACAAATATTTCAAAGCACATTGACAAACAACTTGAAAAGCGCAAAAAATGTAGACGAATACACAAACATACAAAGTCAGAAGAGCATATTTGCGCAGACACATATCAATGTGAGTAGACCTCTGCTCTTTTCATAACGACTGTACATATGTATGTATAGATGTAAATGTCTGAGTTTTTATTTAAAGCGATTTTCTTTCTTCCCTTTCCTGATTCATTTTCTCCTAGCCGTTTCCCCAGTGGCTTAGTTCGATTGCTGGAAAATCCACATGAGAAACAACTGATTTATGTGGCTTACCATAAAATGGAACTATAGTGGAGCAGGATATCTTTAAAAAGCACAAAAAAGTATCAGTAAAATACCAGAAACATTATTACTTAAATCTAATGACACTTCTTAACGATTAACCAAATGAAACAACTTTATTTGTTAACGGGTTTCGCGTTTAAAAAACTCAGCTGGTTTTGTTTCGTATTCTACATTACTTCAGATATTAAAATATAACAACTTAACTTTATATTCACTTACAATTATCTTTGACATTTTAATATATTTGAATTAGAATTTGAACAAAATACTACTACAATATTGTTGCTAAGTTAGTTTTATATCTATACTCTTCAAAATCGGAACAAATTAGCGCCAAAAGCATAATTTTTCTACACAGTCTCATGATATTAGTACTTCCCAGTTTTCCGACATATCGCTGTTCGAATTGACTGAGTCTCATGTGCATTTTTTGGAAAGAAATTACATAATTGGATTAATATTTATTTTCGCTGTGTGTGCGAGGTAATGAGAATAATCGTCTAAGAAACTTAATACAGAAATTTTTTTCGATCAACTAATTTTAGTGTAATGTTTACCCACAACGACTCTGAAAATATTAGCGAAGAATAATTTTTGATATCTCAATGACCTATAGAATCCAATAGTACTCGCCAAAAATGTTCGACTGCAGTTGTTATTATGTGTTCCTAGCTGTCCTCAAGAGCGAAGATGTGCAAATCGAAGACCACGGCGGTTCATTCCTCTTTACCAATTTTTTATATATTTATATTATTAAGAGATTGCATTTTGCAATCACAGCTGATTGAAATACTCATTTCATGTCCCCAAAAGAATGGTAACAGCACATATATATACAAAAATTTTGATTTCTCTCTTTTCGCCAAGACGAATGTCAATAATATCTCACAAATCGCCTATTTCAACCTTCATTTACCTAGGTAAAATATTGAAAGTAAATTGAAGGTTAATTGAAGGGTCAACAGAAGAACAACTTTTCGCAAACCACAAAGAGCCCAAGTATACTGCAGTATTTTTAGAGAAAACGAAATTATGGTTTTTCAAGCAAAATTGATTTTCAAGGAACGAATTTTTTCTCACACTTTTTTATGAATTTTTAGATGTATGGTGTAAAAGATTTTTGCTCACTTCCACAACCATTTTTGGCTTTGTACCATTAAGCATTCCAGTTCCCTTTGAAATTGCATTAAATATATACGAGAGGGAGGCACAAGTAATATAAGAAATTACACAGTTCATCAACCGACAGGCATCAGCTGCCGACGCCACTCGCCAACTTAGCGTCAATTTTCATTAATTAGCAATATTTCCAGTACTTTTGCACAACAACACATACTTACATTACGCCAATTCTATTACCTTCGTGTTGGGATTTTATATTTTATGTGTAAAGTAATTTCACTCGCTCCATTGATGAAAGGTGGCAGAAAAAAATTGTAACTTCATTTATTACGCTGGTCCCGATAAGCTACAAATCAACCTGTAGCTTTTTTCGATAATGCACTGAGTAGCAATCGTTTTTAACCGTAGTGCTGGTGGGTTTTGGGCTAACTATGTTAAACCTCAGCTACTCTACTAACTATTTGTTTACGTATTGCAAGTGTACAATTTTATGCACAGTGTGTTATTGTACACAGAATTCTATGAAAAACTATTAAAAAAAAAATATGTGTTAGGATACTTCTCCTAAATTAAAGATGCTGTTCCAACAGGTTTTCCGCTCTGAAAGAGAACTCTGAAAAATCACATTTGTTTGGTTGTTTGGAAATTATTTGATAAAAAATTATTAAGTAATGTAATTTGAAGCACGACGAAAAACTCTGAGCCTAAAATATATGTATATATTGTTGAAGACAATACTGTTCTATAAAAGCTATCCGTTGCCTATTGTGTAAGATCCTCTGCCATCTCCTTCACTTTTTGAAGGTTAAACACTCGCTTTTTAATTTGGTATCCACAGAGGAGCAGAAAAGTAGTCTAGACAGTGGAAATTTATTTGCCAAAAAAGCAGTTGTCATTGCGATTCACGAACTCATTATATATTTTTCTCAAACTTGGATATATTTTCAACGATTTTGCACAATTTTCTGCATAGTCAAAACTATATATTTCTAGAAAGTCAAGAAAACCATTAATTTAATAAGAAACCTGTTGAAATTTAGGACAGAATTTGTTTATAACCATCTAACTTGGAATACGGTGTTACATAATTATGTGTGAATGTAAGAGAATATAAGTTTAAACAGTGTCTCTTTTGAATGTGTTGTGAATATTTTGATGTTTTATTAATCCTAATTTATCCGAACACTTTTATGCATTGATCAAATAGTTCGAAACCAAAAAAAGTTTGAAAGACATATGTCACATATCGAAATAGTTATAGTACGTCTCAGTTGTCAAAATAGTGGCCGAGTACTGGTTTTGAAAATAGCCACTGAAAACTTACGAATTGCATAATAACTGAACGACACATCAAAAGATCTAATGTGGAATTCATATATATGTGTGATATACTGGCTACTCTTGTACTTTTATCACAGCGAGATTGGTAGTTGTTTCTGCAACTGAATTGCGGCCGTCGATGGATGTGGACTTGTGGCAGCACCGATTCATGCACAACAAATTCATTTGTTTATGTATATATCTATGTATGTACGTTATGAGTTATCACACCACACATTTAAAAAGTATCATATGATGCATTAATATCATATGATACAAAGCAATAGAATACGACACCAACTAAATCGCTGAGAGTGCGACACGTGTAGTGGCAACCTGTGGGAAGCGCAGCATCAGCAAACTCCATACCCGTTGCAGCGGCAAACATAGGTTAAGTGTAATTAATTGTAAACTTTAGTTCTTACACATATTTCAATAAAGGAGCATAGCTCCCAAATAAAGAGCATTGCTTCCAAAAAAGGGAGCATAGCTCCCGAAAAATATTTTTTTTTTTTAAACTAAGTAAAAGTTTTTTAACTTATGTATATGTACATATGGTACGATGCTTGTCAACATGAAGTCTAAGGTAGATTGTTACTTAAAATCGATTTTGCTTGAGAACCTAGAAGGCAGTTGAAATTTTATTTCCAATATCTTTTCACATTTCTCAGAAAAACTAAATGATGTAAAGTCATGTTAAATAACATAACTTTTGTAGAAATTGTTGCTTCCAGCATACCTAGAAAAATTTTAACCTTACTTTTTAAGTCAGAGTTGGAAGAGTTGTACTCAGAAACTTGAATAATAAACGCCAAAGCAACAAGATTCTGTATTGTATATTACCAACTATTTTAAACTTAAAAGTTATATTAAAAAAAAAAAAAAACAGTATCGTATGTTCTATGATGAGGTAATAGGATTTTTTAAGACCGATTAGATCTTCTATCTTCCCTAAAACTCTGACTTAGATAAAATCGTATGTAGTTCATTTACACTGTTCTTCAGAAAGCGATCGATGGCATTGCACTTTATAGATAATAAATGAATATTATTTTTATCTAAGTTGGGATTGCATACGTCTTAAGATGGCTCTGCAAAATTATGCGTTTTCTTTGTGAGAAATAAACTCTTGAACTTGAAGAGTCTGGCAAAAGTTTAAAACGTATTTTAGCAGCGTTCTAAATCACTATTTCGACCGAATATATGAAACGCTCAAAGTACTTCGAAAGTTTTGAGTTTGATGGTATATGCATATAGTTAAATGATTTATTTGTGACAGAATATTAAAGCAAATAAATAACATACGCCAACCGAAAATGAACACGCTCTTGCTGTTTCGTCCTACCTGCAACCGAATTCAATTATCATGCAACATACTTGTAGAACTTATTTGTCTACACAATTTGCGAGTCAACTTAAAACACACTGTAATTTAATTTTCCCAAGCAAAGAGTTACACTCACATTTTCGGTTACACACAATTCAGGCAAATATTTAGTCACACACAGCCAAGTTTCAGTAAATATGTTGCTAAATTCACAGTTGTTTCTTTTCCATTTCAGATTTCTTAAATGTAATACCGAGGTAGACGTCCTTGCTGGCTAGCACTTTGCGGTTGCACTACTACGAATAATAATGTTACTACCGAAAGTCACCAAAAGCTGCACTTGCGTACGGCACACATCGAAAAACAACTGCTATACAGAGGATGACAAAATGACTTTGAACACACGTAATGAGGACACGCATATTGAGCTGTTTAACACACTCAATCAAGCTTCGTCAAGTATACTAAAAGTAAGAGCTTTCTGAAACCAAACAATTATATCATTGGTTCGGTGAGGATGCGACAAAATATCGTACATATCGTAATAGGCGCACAAAAACCGTGTGATCTGTACGTTACCCGTGCGTTCTCACTAAAAACCCGATTTTCAATTCGGCTCTTATTATTTGGTACTATTTATTTTATATTTATAAAAGCCAGCTGTTCTATCAAAGAAACGAAAGATTAATTTATTTTCATTAACATCAAACAAATACTATATAAATGAACTAGCAGCTCGCCCGGCTTCACACGGGTATTCCACAATCATTTCCAAAGTTATAATTTTGTACACACTCTCCCACACATACTTTCTCGTTTCTGCTGGAGGTCATTAAAAATAAGTAAAATGAAGAAAATTAGAACATGAAAGTATATTTTTTTGTATTATTATTTTTATTTTTTTTTTTGTAAAAAGGTCTTTACTATGTAGCTTACTTTCTCTACTCGTGCAAAATAATTTATTGAATCAGAGCTTCCCTGTAAAAGATATTTGATGTTAATTTATTTTATAGCAGCAAGATAAATTGAATTTCGGGACCTCCGAGCCGCGATAGACCAAAATACAGTTGGCCATGAGTAAAACTTTCTTTTCGTAGGTCAATCCCTACTAATTTAAAAATTTAGCCTTGAGGCTTATTTGTAGTTAGAGCGAAAGATGCTTTCACCGGAAATTGAAGCCGTTTAAATGGGATTGTTAGATCACTTAGGATCATCTGAATCCCCGGTACATGAGCTAGTTAACCAGCTGCTGAGCCGGTGATAATAGTTGCTACCAGGTTGATCAATAAGTTTTGTCGTTTGACAAGAAAAGCACATTTTTATGATTCAAAATACGCTTTATTATTCAGTATAATCTCCTGGATCATTAAGACACTTGCTCCAACGATCCTCCAATCTGTGGATCCCATCCTTGAAGTGAGAATCCGGAAGGTCTGCAAAATACGCTTCAACAGCCGTTATGACCTCTTCATTTGATGAAAAACATTTGCCACGCATAAATTTTTTGTGTTCTGGAAACCAATGGAAGTCGCCGGAGACCAAATCTGGTGAATATGGTGGATGCTCCAACAATTCGAACTTCAATTCATGGATTTTAGCCATTGTCAAAATGCTCTTGTGACACGGTGGATTATACTGATGAAAAAGGATTTTTTGCTTCTGCAACCCGGGTCTTTTTTCACGAATTTTTTCCTCAACTGGTCCAAAGGTTGCAATAATATTAAAATCTAATTGTTTCACCAGTTTGCAAGTAATGCACAAACAAAATTCCCCTCGCATCCAAAAAAAAATGATGCCATAACCTTCTTGGCTGATTTCCGGACACGAACTCGTTTCGAAGCCGAACAACCAGGCTTACACCACTCTTTAGCCTCTTGTTTTGATTCAAGATCCTTGATATAGAGCCAAATCTCATCCATAGTGATGAAACGACGCACAAAATATATTTTGGCTATGGTTTCTAGTGTTGATGTGCTTTTTGGAAGTCCTTCACGTGGATCGTCTTTACGGCTTGTACGACCACGTTTAAATTCAGCAATCCATATTTCTACTGTTCCAATTGTAGGTGAACAATCATTATACACTTTTAACATTCGTTCGTAATTTCTTTCGGTGTTACAGTCCAACAATGTTGATATTTTTTACTAATGTGATCAGGGTGTTCATGCTGTAATGAACGCAAAACAGGATATTGATGAAACTTGGTACATTTAAGAAGGTTAAAAGATGGGCTTGAACAAAATGGCACCGAAAACCTATAAAGTGTCATTAAAGATATTAACTTTTAAGGGATCGCATTAGGGAGAGGCATTTTTACGCCATTTTTTGAAAAGCATATCATGTATATATCCCCGCCCAGTGCTGCTAATTTTGTACATATCTCGGAAATCTATAACTTTTCCAAACTCTATAAATTCGTTTCCTTCAGGCATTTTCATATACAGTTCAAAAATGGAAGAAATCGGAACAATGTTGAAAGAATTTTATCACGATTGAAAATGGACTTATGGACCAAAACCATATCTCAGGAATTTTATCGACGCCTTATTTAATCTGATGCCTTCTCTTAATTGATGATCGGAATAAAACATTGTATTTGAAAAATATTAAAACAAAATAATGACACGGCACTACTAATTGCTCTGAACGACAAAACACTAAATGGCTCGTGAATGAATTGACAGATACTTCACATTCATATGACAGAATTGAGAACAAAAGTAGCTATGCCTTCTCTTATCGAACGATAAAACATATTGAACAACTTGGTAGATATTAACCTTGACAATCTAGTAGATTAGAACCCTGGACATCTGGATAGCAAGCATCAGCTTGGAGGCTAATGGAAAATAACAGGTGGCGCAAAAATTACCTTTCGATGTTTTTTTGAAAATTAAAAACTTTTTTAAAAAATTAAAAACTTTGATTCTGCTTGTGGATTATTTTTATTTGGCCTCTTAAATTTTTTTTACACCAAGTCAAAATAGATTATTTGTCCTGGAGAATGGCATTTTCCATCACAGAACTTCCGGCGATAGGTCCTCACATTCTTAACGGATATTGTCTTTAAGAGCTGCAAGAGTCTGAGGCTTGTTGAAATAAACCCGCGACTTCAAAAAGCCCCACAAAAAAGTCTGGAGCGGTCAAATCAGGCGATCTTGCTGGCTAGTGAAAATCTCCAAAAGAGGAGATTAGGCGCCCGAGAAATTCATCCTTCAGCATATCGGTTGTGGCACGCAGTGTAGCTTACCATTGTTTATTTACGTGTATTTCGCATGTGTTTACTACACAAATGTCAAAACAGAACTGACATTAGATGTCAATTGCAAAATTTATAGCATTTTCTGATCATCTTCTGACTTTTGCGCCAAACTGTATAATGGTAGAAGAATAAGTATTTTCGTATTTTGTCACTATATAATATATCGTTGCAGTCGTACTAAGTATATATCTCCAGTGCTACCAATCACATTGTATCACACCATATAGTGTTGGAAAGTTGAGATCTTAAAATTCATTTAATCAAAAAAATTAAATTCGGGGAAGTTGAAAAAAAGTTACAGCTGTTCAAAAATGAGTGAAAATAATAAAGAAATTCGCAATATTTCGAAGTTTTTCTATAAAAAAGGGAAGAATGGCACGCAAGCCACCAATAAAATTTGTGAAGTTTACGGAGACGATCCTGTATCAGTTCGTGTAGCACAACAATGGTTCACCCGCTTCCGTTCAGGAAATTTTGCTGATGTTTTACGCCGATGGAATAACGTCTCTTGTGGAAAAATGGCAAAAATCTGTCGATCAAAATATTACATATTTGTTTATTTATTGATTATTGAAATACCTATTAAAACGAAAGAAGTTAAAATTTGATTAAAAATACGAAAAGACTTTTTCGACTACCCAATATTATCAATTAAATAACTAAACTCTATAACTCAGGTCAAATACTAAGTTCATATTTGCTTCTGCTAGTATGTCGCATGACATTGGCAGAAATTGTTGCGATTGTACGATTTCTTATTTTTTTTCCTTAACAACCAATTATTCATTAAATGAAATAGTTATAAAGAGCAAAACAAGAATTGCTACAGAAAGGATGGCTCCTAGGTCCAGTCGGTTTAATGTTCCTTTAGAGTTTCCTGACATTGGAATACTGAGGAGTATTTAAAATTGCTCTGAGGAGATAAAAGCTTATAACAGGTTCTTCTGTAGATGAATAGCGGTATTAAAAATATTGTAGATTTGTACCAACCACCTACTTAAACATTTTGTACGCATGGAAGACGCTAAGCCCCCGACTTAGTTACTTCGTTGATTTTGAGATTCTGCTTTATTCCAATTTAATTAAAAGTAGGAAACCGAAATTTAGTTCCTGGTCAAACTGGAATTTCAAATTTTATACCTAGATAACGGCTCTACAGAAAACATTTATTATTCAGCAAATTTGGGAGTTATAGGTTAAAATGCTGTCAGAATGTTATACTGCTCGCAGGATATTTTGTGAGCGCATGCGAATCGAATTTATGGCTAAGTGTCGGCATTCTGCAAAATAATTAATGCTCCGAAGTGGCAATTAGCAGCGGCAGCAAGAACAAGCAGCGTTTCAACACCAACAGGCAATCCGTTTCTAATCTAATAACAAATCAATCACCGATTACAACCGCCACAATGCAATCAATAAGTTGGCCAGAGCAGCAGCTGGTCGAACAGCGATTTAGAAGTAAAACCAACAAATCGAAAAAAAACTTTCAAGGGCTTTTAATGGTTTGAATGATAGCCAACTGCATTGTCCCCTGTGCTGAAATGCAATCAGCTGAACAACAGAAAGTGAGATGAATTCCCAAGTTTTAAATTTTTTTGCGTATACCATGAATAGAATAGAATTCTATTATGACAGCAAAAGCTATCCGATTATGTGATACGTGTTCGATGCGCTTACTTCAATTTACAGCAGACATTTTGGACAATGATTGCTTTTCGGTTTGACAAATTAAAAGTGTAATTGGATATGCAAAACTTTGAATAAATGGTTTCACTTGCTTGAAGGCATGGTCGAGTACCCTGCCACATGAAAGAGAAGACTATCGAAGTACCCTCGTAAATCTGTATAAAAATAAACAGGGCATCACAGCAAATCTTTGTCTTGTTTATAAATATTATCTGACAAAAGTTACCCATTGTAAAATAAAATAAATAATCTCTATATCCATTTACCACCAAAGGTCTTCCAATTTGCCAATTTGTCTCATAAAAAAAGTGAATTTGATTTGCGTTTAACTAATCCTGGTCATTAAATATATTCAGTGCCCTTGACGCAACAAATTGATTAATGCCGATTCTGAGCGGTTATACATTATTCTCCTCCTTTTTATTAATTCATCTGTTATCCATTTTCTCCATCAGGGCCTGGGAATTTGAAAGCTTAGAACGAATTCAGCATCCGGGTAAGGTGATGTTTATCCAAAAGGTGCAAGAAGGCTTGAAGCTACCTCTGTGGCTCTTCTTCAGTGAATGGTTCAATGGAAAGTGAGCATCTAAGAGGAGTTTCAAGGACTCCTCGCTGCTCGTGGTCCAACCACTATCCGCATTCCTCGGATACCAAACTGGTGTAGGACTTTTTGCTAGAATGCGCTTAAAGCGTGAGGACCCGTGACTGCCATCAACACTCTCTTGGCTTTTTTAACACGGATTTGTGAACAACCTGCCTTATAAAACACCAAATCGTCGATAGACCACTTTTACGGGCTTTGTACAGATTATTCTGCTCAAAGGTTTGATCTCCGTTGGCCCTGTTGTCCACCACTGCTTTTAAGAGCAGTCCAACAAACAGAGCTGAAAGCCTATACGAGCTCATTAATCGTACCGGTGGATAGGTTAGATCGGTATTATGCAGTACGCGCGAGTTTTAACCGCTATTACTAATGCACATTTGCCAGTTTTAAAAAGATTTCAATTAAGCTAATGACGAAAAGTCACTCTACTTATTCCCTACTTTTGTTGTAGTGCTAAGAGGAGTTAGTGCGAAGTTCATAGAGAAAAGGAAATATCGATGTATATGTTATGTCATTTTACAAGTAAGTTTATTCGTTTGTGCTTTTAAAATACTGGATATCTCATTAACTAGATATAGACGATCGCTGTTCTATTTCTGATTCAGTAATTTGGAACAGCAACACTCATACATACACATGTCTATATTTCTGTTTACTTTTGTATTTACAAATTTCACTTCCCTTTCATAACCGAGGGAAAAGATCAAAAAGACTTCTTGTCGGCTACCGAAGCTAGCTCATTTCGGCTAATTAAATAATTAGGCGCCTCATTTGTGGTTGACTCTTATTGTACTTGCTGTCTTTCATAGTGTACTTGGCCTACTTTTAATGCTCTTTTGCAGCTGCCACAGCCATTTTAAATTATATTTGCACAATTAGAGGCGAAAGCAAGCTAACCAATTACGAATTTTTATGCAAACATGGCTCGTTTTCATTAGGCTGTGTTTTAGAGGATTTGCCTACCTCAATTAATGAAAGCTGTGAAATGTTGTAACATACAAGTAAGGAAAGGCTAAGTTCGGGTCTAACTGAACATTTTATACACTTGCACTTTCCAGAAAATCCGAGAAATTCCTTCAGGTAAATATCGGAATTGGGGATAGTATTGACCCGATTTTATTTAATTCTTTGAAAGTTCGAAAATCTTTATATTAGGTATACATATAAGACTCAAGGAAGTATTGACCCGATTCAACATAATTTTGCTACACAGAGAAACGATTATGAGGAGAAGATTTTCTCTAAATTTTAACTGTGTATACCATACATTGATCGATATTTTCGGTCAAAAGTCAACTATAGATACCAGAGTCCACATTTCCGATATTTGGGCACTATAACTACGCAATAAATTATTGCAGCTATTTGACGTGCATTTTATTCAATAATTGGGACTTATACATTTTTAGAAACTATAATGAGAAAACCCATTACCCACCTCTCTCTTAATACTTAACTGTTTCACATATGTATATACGAATCTTTAAATAAATTTAATTGTAAAATATTGATAAAATACACTTGTGTTTTTAATAGAAACCACAATATCGAAAGTCAAACAAAATCTTTATATTTCTAACAAATATTAACCATCAAATGTGCATTTATGTATATAAGGATGTACGCGTGCACATTTCACAAACATAGCTTGTCTTTTATATTTCGGAATTGGAAAAAAAAACAACTTTTAATCATCGAAAACCGCTATATTATTTTCAAAATATTCTCCATTAAGGCCTAAACTCTCTTGCATGCGTTGGAACCAAATTTGCCAAAGAACTTTTGTCACTCTGATTGAGGTATATCCAAAACATGCCTTTTGAATGCATCAACCGTCTCTTCAGGTGTCGAAAAATATTGACTACTTAGTTTATTTTTTACGAACGGAAATATAAAAGAAGTCAAGAAGTGCAAAGTCAGAATTATATGGAAGACGACTCATCAAATGGATGTTTTGAGTGTATGTATCATCACCTGTCACCATGTCATAGATGTATTTCGAAGAACCACTCTCGTATTTTATTAACATTTCTTTCGACCAATCGACACGGACGAAAATGTTCGCGATTTACTTCCATTTATTGGTCGAGAAGAATATTTTAAGTTACTGTAAACAACACGAAGAGCGCTTGTATGTCAAAATTTTTTGAATATGCGTAGCATCAAAAATATCAAAATTGTCTCACATTTACACAACAGTTCGTTGGGGTGCGCAGTAGTACTTACCGTGAGCTTCACTGAACCACAGAGCATTTGCAACTAATATCCTATATATTAGGCAGTGTATGAGTAATTATAGTAGAGGTGTAGATAAAATTGCTGGGATTACAATTCGCTGGTAGACATTTTACACATTTAGGTATTTTATAAGCATTGATTCCTCAAAGTTGCAAGAGTAAGAAATATTTGGTTGCACCCGACCTTAACTCTTCCTTACTTGTTTGTTCTGTATTAGTTTCTACTTCTATAAAAGAACTTAGGCACAAGTCCGGTCGACAATTACGATTTCTGATGAGCCGTACCGAGGTGTCTCGCAGATAGCATGGAAGATAGCATTATGGAGATTCACGATCTCGTACTGTCTAGCTATTGATGGAAACGCGAGATAACAGATTTTGCTGAAAATAATTTTTCAGCAGTCTTTTTCGCTGTTTGATCTCAATTCGTTTTTGCTTAGTTTCGTGGACATGGATGAAGCAGGAAGCAGCTGGTAATCCACCAAACAACAAGCAGAAGCGGTCAAAATAGGCGATTATTCCCCAAGGAAGTCTAAGACTGCTCTATCGGCCAAAAAGCAGGTGGTCACCAGCAATTTCTAACATTTTTAGAAAAAAATTAATTGATGTGCTAAGCATTTATAGGAACGCCTTCCGAAAAGCAAAAAAGTTTTCCCGTTTTTTTTTGGGGCCGTCGCCCTGGGCGCAACGTCTTGGGGCGGCAAAACGATCTTCGGTGTTTTTCAATATTCAGAAAAATACTTCAACAAGTTTTTTTACAAAATTTATTGTAAAAGATAAAGAGTTGTACACTCACAATGTAGTAATCTGAATAACAATAAATAAAAATTCCAGCAAATTGTGCCAAAAGTGTACAAGATATAGGGCGAAAATGGGTTTTTTCTATGGCTTTTTATTTAATTTACTATCAATTTCCTCAAAAACCGTATTGTAAGAAGTTTGGACCTTCAGAACTTGCGTGGCTTCTTGTTCCTAAATTTTATACTATATACCTAATATCGAAGATATTTTGTAAAAATTCATTTTTGTTCGAATCACCTCATGAAACTTGTAGGTAGGTAGATAAGTTGAAGCTACGCCACTGTGTCTGGCGATTATTTTTCGTTGGTAAACGACGCTTTACCGCCGATTTAAGACACCGACTTTGTGTTTTCTTAATAGCTTGTCATCGTCTTCTTATCCAGTCAAAGAACAGCACCCATGAAATCGGCAGATATTCTTTTTATGTAGCTACGCTTCAATTTTATTTTATGTTCGGTGCTACAGGACGTATGAGCAACGTAACATTTTTGGCGCTAGCGTGTGTATGGATGTGTTCGTGTGCATTTAGTAGTCTCTATACATTTTTAATATAAGTCACAATGCATAAACTTTATTTTATTCGAAGATCTTTGAAATTTATCGCAAAATTGCTCTAACGCTTAACGAAGAGCAGCATATATATAAATATCAATATATTAGAATCTCGTTAGGTGTTCCCTATAATTGTCAGGCATTCGCAGAACACACAGTTCAGAGACATTCTGCTTAATATTACGGGAAAACAATTTTCATGCACATGTCTTTTAAGCCCCATTTAATGTCCCTTCGCTGCTGCCTTTCGTTCTTATTCGCAACAATAACTCTTACGAAATTGCTATGGTCAGTGTCTCAAATGCGTTCTACATAACATATGCATACAATATTTACTACATACAAATAACAAATATCTCATAAAGCGCTGCAGAAGAGTCACATAAGAAATAATTTCAGCTGTAGACCTAGCAAGAGGCATAAAAGTCAGCAGCCGGTGGTGGGTATATCGGCTCTTCATTTGCCGCAACATTTACGCTGTTCATGAATAAGACAAATGCGGCATTCCAAGGTCCAAGCAGTTCATGCAACGCTATCGTTACTTTGTCTCAGCTGTTCCCCTTTCTTCTTCAATAAAGTTGTAAAAATTGAGTAGTGCAAGGCAACACCGAGAATGTGCACCTCATGTGCATATGATATATTCCCTGGCAGATATGCTACTTTAAGTTTGTAGAAATTTTATAGAAAATAAATAATAAAAGTTTTAAGAGAATTTGCGGTTTAAAAAACATTAGTGTGGAAAATTTGGTTCAACTTCTTCAAGTTTGATTCGTTTAATTAGATGTATAATAATTATGACTTTTTAAGGTTTTGATTCCTCAATAAATTTGCAATGATCAAAATTTCTTACTTTGGCATCATATCGTTGAGAAATTGTAAATTTAGCTATATTTTAATTTATTTTTAATAACTGGAAACACAATCTCATTATAGAAGATATTTTAAAATATTTATTGTTTGTCAAATATGACCTTTCCCCCGCTTCTAACCCTCACTTCAGCAAAATAAACACTAAAAGTTTTTCTAGTTGTAATAGTAAACTATCTCATGGCTTTGACAATTAAATTTTTCCTCTTTCAGGCTTTAGTAAGTATGGTGGCGGCTACTAAACTACAATCTATAAAATCTATGTTTTCTGTCGTCCATCCGGACTAAGGTTAAGGAAACTCGGACTATCTAAGTTAAAACAAACGCACAGGATCTCATATCGCCATAAGATTTTGTAGTAAATGCAGTCCTAAAGCTGACTGATCCTTAAGCTTCGGTACTACAGCCCATTAGACAGAAACAAAACTTTGTTTTCATTATCCTACCAATAGAGTATTGCTTTTAAGACCCTGAAAAAACCTTTCAGCCAAAATCAGTTTTAGATATTTTGAAAGTCCAGAACTGGCTTAAGCCTTTAGATGATTGTCCAAGATACAAAAGTATCCTTGATGTAATATAAAGTACCGTCATTTTAAAATTAACTGCTTCGATTTCGCATATGTAAACTTATTACGTGTTTATTTCCCACTTTCTTAAGATACTACACATTTCACTTCCATCCTATAATGTATATATATATACATATCTTACGTATAAACACTCACACTTGCAAAGTACTTTGAGGCTAAAACACACTTGAAGCTCAAAGTGTTATTAGCTTCTCAATAATCCTTTAATTACAAGTACTTGAGCTTTTGAAAACTTGAATATTTGTATGTGTGGTTGTGACCATGTGCAAGAAATGGCAAGCACTTAACCGCTACATGCGGTTTGTGGCCTGATAACTACTAAATGAACATGAAATCAAAAAAAAAACAACTGCAATTATGCAGTAGAGGGCAATTACAGTAAGGCAATCATGCGTCATTCAACGGAGAGAAGAAGAATTAAAACATAGTGGTGAAGATATAAAAAAGCAGTTTAAAATGCAGCAGCAATAGAAAGAAAAATGATATAAGAAATGGCAGTAAACTTACGAAGGTAACCGAATAAATCTGGTTGCTTACAAAGTTTCAAAAATAAAGTTCTTATTTGCTGTATTTATTCATCAAGCTTTTCAGAGTGGCAGTTGGCCTTCTTTATGATAAGGACCGTCTAGAATTTTCAAAAAGTTATTTTACGATTTTTGGCTCAAATTGCAACTTAGACTCACAAAACCATTACGCAATTGGCAGAAAGTGAAAAAAATTTGTTTCTGGTCTAATACGCGGTAGTGTCAAGCCGTTTGAAAGAGCGTACGAAATATTTCTTTGTGAATATTGAAATATTTTTGTAAGCAATACACTGCCAGTTTCGGATTATAATTTAACCGTTTTTACAAGGCTGGCATTTTGCTAAAAATTTTTAAATAGCTAAAAAAACAAAATATGTGCAATTTTTGCGCAGATTGCTAGTACTATCGTTGCCAGAGATACCTTCTTTGAAAAAGATGAACCCCAAAGGTGAATATTAAAGTTTTTTATACACATATATGCAAGCCGGAAGAATAGAAATTTTTTTCCAGTACTCTAAACTCTACTAGAATAAATTGTGAAAATTACGTCTGTTTGAGGGCTCTAGACTAGATTACCTCTTTTTTGAGATTCAAAGTAACTTCGCCAGAAAATTTTTATTGCATAGTTATACAAACAGCAATTTTAGTTCTTTACTTTAACCTCCGTTCTTCTCGAGCCACCCTTGTATTTCCCACCAGTCGTTGTCGTAGTAAAGCAAATCTCTTTTGTTTTTGCTATTGTGAGCACACCTGACCGACAATGCATCAGTGCTGTCACGCTTATCGATTTGCCAATTGTTGCACACAGCAGTTTGAAAATAAAAGCAATAAATATGTACTTTCAAACACATAAATAAATGCACACCTGTCTGCAAACTGGTCATAATTTCAAGGCTAACTCAAGCAATGCAAAGGAATTCAGCACATTCGAGGAGTGGATTTTGCTGACAGTATAAGCCTATTCTGAGCGAGTATACGAGAGTGCTGCAAAAGTAACAACAAGCATTAGTAGCCCTAAACAGAGCACATGCGTATAGAATCAAAACATTACCCACACCAACATGCTGTTACGCCTCTCTTGACACGGCCACCATTCGTTTTCGAAATGAACGTCAACTGAAGGCGCATATTGAACGCTTGCGCTTTGCATTTTCGAACTCACAATTCACGTTTACGATATTAACAGACACAAACTCGCGGCGTGCAAAGCTAAACAGCAGCAGAAATAACATCAACAGCAGTTAGTGGCAACAACACACACAACTTTTGCACAATCCGTTTCTCCGCGGCGGCTGGTTTGTTTGTTCTCTGCAAGGTGTTGTTTAGACGCTAGCGGCTATAGTTCATGTTAGTCCGTTGAGCTCTACGCACGTGTCCGCTACGCGCTCGCTCGCGCTCAATTCGTACGTCGAATTCGACGTTAATATCTCACAGAATTTACGCTTATGGATTTGCAACAAAATAATTACTTAAAACAAGTAAAGAAGGTCTCTAAGTTCGGGTATAAGCGAAAATGTCAGGAAAGTACCTTCAGCTACCAGGTTGTTCAATAAGTTTTGTCTTTTGATAAGAAAAACACAATCTTATGATTCAAAATACACTTTATTATTCAGTATAATCTCCTTGATCATTAAGGCACTTGCTCCAATGATCCTCCAATCTGTGGACTCCATCCCTGAAGTGAGAATCCGGAAGTTCTGCAAAATACGCTTCAACAGCCGTCACGACCTCTTCATTTGATGAAAAACGCTTGCCACACATACATTTTTTGTGTTCTGGAAACCAACGGAGGTCGCCGGGAACCAAATCTGGTGAATATGGTGGATGCTCCAACAATTCGAACTTTAATTCATGGATTTTAGCCATTTTCAAAATGTTCTTGTGACACGGTGGATTATCCTGATGAAAAAGGATATTTTGCTTTTGCAAACCGGGTTTTTTCACGAATTTTTTCCTTCAACTGGTCCAAAGGTTGCAATAATATTCAAAATGAATAGTTTTACCAGTTTGTAAGTAATCCACAAACAAAAATCCCCTCGCATCCTAAAAAACTGATGCAATAACCTTCTTGGCCTTCGAAACCGAACAACCAGGTTTACATCACTCTTTAGCCTCTTGTTTTTATTCAGGATCATGGTGATAGACCAAAATCTCATCCACAGTGATGAATTGATGCACAAACTCCACCTTGTCTTTTTTAAAACGCTCCAAATATTGCTGAGGAAGTCGCTTTGAATGTGTTTTTGTTCCATTGTTACAGCTTTCTTAAACTCAAAATTTTACTTAAAATATAGCTCCCACTGCCTAATGAGATGAGTAGAGTATCTACTATGTCGCTCTCAGTCAATCGACGATCTTCCAATACAATATCCTGTATTTTGGCTATGATTTTTGGTGTTAATGCCCTTTTTTGAAGTCCTGCACGTGGATCGTCTTCAAGGCTTGTACGAACCCATGTTTCAATTCAGCAATCCATTTTTCTACTGTTCTAATTGTTGCTGAACAATCATTATCACTTTTAACAGTCATTCATGAATTTCTTTCGGTGTTACACCTTCCAAAAATAAAATTTTATCACTGCACGATATTAAATTTTTTCCATTGTAAAAAAATACTCTGAAACGGCGACAGTAAATGACTTGTAAATGATATGTGTGATATAGTACGTGATATGAAGAGTGTACAAAAAAACAACACCCTCTCTTATCGAACAACAAAACTTATTGAACAACCTGAACTTGGTACCATTACCATAATTACTGATTCAGTTAAAGAAATTAACCAAAAGCTTCACCATTACAGCAGTTTGGGAAGGAAAGGACAATTGTGTTCAGCATTCTACCAATTGAATAATGAATTTAGTAGCCTTTCGATGTTTTGAAAATCCCAGATTAGCCCAACCCCTTTAGTATTTTATCTGTGGAAATGACATTTAAAATAAATATAGATAAATCAATTTAAAATATATATAAATAAACAAAAGACAACTGAAAAGACAACAAATAGGTACGAAATACAATGTAAAAATTTAAAAAGATTATAAGCCGGATGACTTCATTGTATACATGGCGTATGCGTAACAGTTTTGAATATGATACTAACTTGAAAACCAGCACTGAAAATCCATAAAATAACAAGTATAAAAGAGCACTTAAATCTTAATTAATGCATAGAGAACTAAATTTTTGCAATGGGGTTTAAAGTGTAGAACACTCATAGTAGAATTATAGATAAAGTGCTTCCGGCTTCACTTTATCTATAATTCTACTATGATTTAAAAAAAAACTTTAAAAGGTACTGATAACGTCCAGCATGCTGATATGTCTATTATTTTAGACAGTGTTATCATCATGTTTTGAAATCCTGAAAACATAAGGATCTCGCTTGCTTCTGGTAACAGTTCTTCAAATCAAATTTTGTCAGAAAGAACGTAACAACAACGGTTAAAACAAGTCAATAAGGTTTTAACAGTATAAACGTTTAGATTTTGCTTAGATTGCGCTTGCGGGGAACCGACATTTTTAAACTTATTGAACCACTTAATATTCAATATTTTTAGCAACTCTTGTCACATTGTGTCAGAAATAACTATTTGTCATTGCAACACACGGCAGCCATAATCCTTCCCACAATGAAAGCCAATTATCTTTGTCCATACAGCTTTAGTTCACCTGCTATATTTTGCTTTCTAATAATTTTTGGGTGTTTCTTACTTTGAAATTTGCCAACCTTTCCGCCTTCGGTATTATTTGTGCTGCCACTTGTTGTTTGTGCTTATTCTACTCGTTGTTTCATTCCTTTAGTTTCCGTGGAATTGAGTGGAATACTTGGAACTGTTGTGCCTTTTAATCATATCTTCATTAACTTCAAATTATGGGCGACTGCTGTGCGCAAATAAAGATGTATGCCTTTCAAGGTTGAGCCACACACACAAGCACGCACAGATTTTCGCCAGAGAATGAAGGAGACCACATCAAAAACTTGACAAACTTCTCTCGTGCTCAGCGATGAGTTTTGCTAAGATTTAGGCAAGGTGTATTTCCTTTGATCACAAAATTTCCTTTCAGAAATTTGACCAGACAAAAGCAACCAAAATTTCCAAAAGAGTATATATAATATAGAGAGCGTTAAGGAGAATTTATAGGACAATATGGTTATTATGTTAAATGACACTGAATGATAAGACGACTTCTGTTAAAGCTTTAAGTAGCCTTCAATGCTATGAAAGCTGCTGACTTTGTACTTGTGACCCTGAAATAAATACGAGTGCTAAAGGCAGATTTTGTTGTCACTTTAAAATCCCGTTTGTTTGTTTCTTTTGTATAGTATATATGAACTTAAAAAGGGAAAAGAAGCATTATTGAGCAAAACCGTAAATGTATGTAGATATATACTAGTATATAAAATGAAATTATGTACGGAAATATCAGCAACATAAAACCAAACAACAAATACATATATTAATATATCTATGTATGTGATATACATATTTATATAACTACACACACATTCCTACTCGCATTTATAAGGGAAATGAATTGGTAAATTATGTGGTGAGGTTTGGAAGTTTATTTTAAAAAAGTACTCCTACATAATCGATTACTATTTAGAAAAAATCGATGAAATAAAGAAAAACTATTGTATGGGCATCAAAATGAAGAGGATGTGTAAAATATCATAAATAATTAAACACTATTTCCCATTTTTCGACACATTTAATATTATAACAATAATAATTGAGCAATTTTTTTGTGAGTGTTAGAATAAACAATTATTTAAACAGGGAATGGCGGTTAAGAAATATAAACGACGAAGAGCAATGTGATTTCGTAGCTTTTGAAGCTCTGAAAAACTGAATTGCATGAATTTTCTCTTCAGCGTATTTTCCTTGAAAGCTTTTAAGTTTTCAAAGTCTAAAGAACTAATGGATATATGTAGCTCACCTAAAGCAAAGTAAATATTTTTTACTTGCAACAGAAAAGTTGTTACAACTGATTGTGGTGTTATTGTAGTATATTACTTGTGAAAAATAAAGAAGTGGTGTACTGTTAGCCTTTGGGCGTAATTGAAGTCTACAGTAAATGTCAACAAGTCAGCAAGTTCACGCTTGTGGAAGTGACAAGTCAAGCCCCATAGCGGTTGTCAAACGAAACAAATAGCTTTAAACAACAAAATTTGAAAACGTCCACATGAGCATCTGTTATATATGGATCACTGGGCTGGTGGCCGGCACTAAATAAAGAATATAATATCAGAAAATTATATAGAATTCAGAAGACAGCCTGTGCAGGAGTTACCATGGCATTTTAGTCAGTACATGCTCCTGCACCAACCTCCAACAGACATTTTCATACGGAAAAAGGTAACATTTTCTGCCATTAGCATTAAGGAGATTTGGTGGTTGGAACGGATGGAGAAGAAGTGAAAAAGGGAGAAGAATACTACTTCGATCTAAACCGACGGTCCACTGCACTGTGGTTAATCTAGATATCTCTATATCTTTCCTTACACTATGCACTCTGTGAGTGCCCAGCTCTATCACAAATTATACATCGAACGGAAACCATCAGCTACCAAACTTTGAATGTCTCTCTACAAAACGCAAAACGGAGATAGAGGACCTTACTTCGCAATAGTCTACTTGGTCCGAAGTAGCACCTATTGGCAAGAGTTATTCTGCGTTAAATTCCGAGGTTGACATTGTCGTTGGTGTTAATGCTGCTTCGAAGTTAGATATTTCGTTTTACCCTCGTTCACTGTCAAACCCATTTGAGATGCTTTCTTATCCTGTCTGGAGAAAGCAGAACTAACGGCACGGGTGTTGAGGCCAATGATATCAATATCGTCGGCATACGCCAGCGATATGTACAATCTTATAGAAGATTTTAGCTGCTCGATTAAGTTCTGCAGCACGAATTATTTTCTCCAGCATCAGATAGAAAAAGTCGCATGATAGGGAGGCCCCTTGTCTGAAAACTCGTTTGGTTTCGAGCGGCTCAGAGATGTCAATTTACATAACTGTATTAATTTCGCGGGGATACCAAATTCAAACATAGAGGTGTAAAAGCAGATCCTTTTCGTGCTGTCAAACAACTCTAAAACCGGTGAAGAAGTGGTGCGTGTCGACTTTCTTTCCACGAGTTTTTTTGCAAAATATGGCACATGGTGAATAACTGGTCAGTTGTTGATTTTCTAGGGCTGAAACCATACTCCAATCAATTTGTTGACGGTGGGCTTTAATCTTTCACACAATACGGTCAATAGAGCCTTATACGCGAATTTGAGGAGACTTAACCCACGGTAGCTGGCGCAGATTGTGGCGTCTCCCCTTTTTCTTTTGGGCAGAGTACACTTAAATTCCAATCGTTGGGCATGCTTTCGTCCAACCATATTTTACAAAGAAGCTGATGCATGCTCCTTATCAGTTCCTCGCCGCCGTGTTTATATAGCTCGGCTGGCCCCGCCGCTTTGCTGTTCTTCAGACAAGTAATTGCTATTCGAACTTCCTCATGGTCGGGCAATGAAACATCTGCTCAATCGTCATCAATTGAGTAATCGGGTTCGCCTTCTCCTTGCGTTATGCTTTTACTGCCATTCAGCAGGCTGGAAAAGTGTTCCCTTCATAATTTTAGTATGCCCTGAGCATCAGTCACTAGATCCCCTCTGAGGGTCCTACAAGAGTATTTTCCGGTCTTGAAACCTTCTGTTAGTCGCCGCATCTTTTCGTAGAATTTTCGAGCATTACCCGTGTCGGCCAGCTTATCAAGCTTTTCGTACTCACGCATTTCGGCCTCTTTCTTTTTCTGTCTGCAAATGCGTCTCGCTTCCCTCTTCAACTCTCGGTATCTATCCCATCTCGCACGTGTTGTGGTCGATTGTAACGTTGCGAGGGAAGCTCCGACTTATGGAACCAAAAGTCATTTAGGAACATCAAAATTTCCTACCTAAAAAATCGTTTGATTAAAAAATGCAAATCGAAGAATTTCACTTAAAACTGACAAATTATGCGCTCAAAAAATACTAAAAGATGAGTTCGAGCCACCAACACTTAATTACACAATTACCAAGCCATTGCAATTATAACAATAATGATAGCGTATACATAAGCATGCACTGTGAGTTTTATTTGCAATCATTGCAGTTTATTCTCTTAAGCGCTACAAAATTGCAAACTAAGCTCGAAATGTGGAAATAAAGTTGGATATCACAGAAATATAAAGTGCGTACTCTTTGCTTACAGAAACACAGAAAGCAATGTTAAAATGAGATTGTACCGCCCAAGAGTAAGCTCTAGATCTACATAAAAAATAAAGATACGGAATAGATATATGCATAAAATGTTTGCAAGCAATGTGTAAATTTTTATTGCGGCTATTGCTTTTGCTTCTGTTTGGGTTCATCACAATAATAACTACAAATAAACAGGCTCCGATAGCCACCGAAATCACCCACAGTACGCGGAAGCAAACGCTTTGGCAAAGGCAAATGTGCAAATAGGGTAAAGAAGTAAATTTTGAAGTCTGATAAGCAAGCGCTCACTGGCTTTAGAAGCTATTAAACTAAAGTACAAAAGAAGCCATAGAGGATGCAATAAATAAGGCAGGAAAGGGAAGTACATGGTCGTAAAGCGAGCTGATTTTTAAAAAATATATTTAAAGCGCTCCTGCCATGAAAATTTTGTTAAGAAATTTTCATTAAAAAATTTTATTTTCTGTGGCTGAGGAGAGGAGACAACAGGACCTGTATCTTGTATTGATTTTTATCTTTTTTGTTAGGTGATATTCTTTCAGCCTATTATAAGAATGAGTGGGAAGAACAACTCCTTTTTATGCTAGGCAACACTGATGACACTCCGAAAAATCTTCATAAATTATTTATTTGTTAATGTCTTTTTAAAAAGCGGTCCACTAACAACTCAATCTGTAATTCGAAAAATTCTAAACTTTCTCTTTACATGGACTTCGGAACATATACCATCCTTACTTGTTTCTTACATGAAGTTATTCCCAATATTATTCGCTCTTTTTATATTTTTATTGCTACTTTCAACTTTTTGTTGGCATGTCGAAACATTTCAAAAGTATTAAGACTACTCACATACGCAGGCTCTTACACAGCGAACAAGCAAGGCTATGAGGCAATGCGGCAAAGCATCCGTCCCAGAAATGGCAATAAAATAATCGAGCTTTCGAGTAGATTATTTGGCCAGCCTACATTTCAATCGGCTTCACCCCTAAACTCATTTGGCGAACAAACGAACGACTGGAGGTCCCTTAGGTTCAACTGTTTACTACCAGAAGACATGCATGCAGACAGCCGAAAATGTAATCTACTAAAGCATCTATTATCTCTTTTTCTCCCTCGAATATTTTGTGGAAATATTTAAGAACAAATCGCTAACCCTTTCCCATACACCACCGAACTATTTCGGGACCAATGCTGGATACATATGCCAGTGCAACGCACAACCGCTGCCTGATTTTCACCACAAACACTTTCGGCACCGGCAGCCACATGATGGGTGGCACTTCCGTTCCTTGGCGGCTTTACACCCTTCTTATCATGCCCTTTTGGCGACTGTGGCTTGCAACCAAACATAAACGAACGTCGCTGACGGGTGATGGGTGTGTGCTTGCAATCACGCTTCTAGCTGAGCAGCGACTGCGACGTTTGTGGCACAAGCAATATAAGACTAATGCTGGCCATTAATTCGAGTAAAGCTAGAGAAGGTTAGAATTGAGTGTGACTCTTTGAGCATCATAATCAAATGCATTGAGCATAATGAAGCAGTACCAACTGAGGTGTCGAAAGGGCCATTATAGCGAGCAGGGTGTTGAAAGTTGCAGTCTTTCTCATTGATAAGCATATACGCCCAGCAAGCAAGATTTTTCTATTCTATTCCATTTTGTCACTTTGCGTTTCATTTCAATTTGTAGGTGTGTATTTTTGTAGAGAAAGGGTAAGAAGCAATACGCGATTCGAAAGTTATACGCATGAAGGAGTACGAGTCCCCAAGTTCCAAAACATCCGAAGGAACAACACGACAGCATGACAGTGATACACAAAGTGAGAACGGGGAAGAAGAGTGCCAAAGATGGCAAAAAAGATGCTAGTATAGCTGGTGTAGATAAACAAAATCACCTAAAGCTATTTCCTCCGTGAAAAATGTTTACCAAGGCAGCGGCGGTAGATAAGCACCGATAAAGGATTGCGACGCATTTCAGGCGTGTCTGCGAACAAACTAGAAGAAAACCCAACAAATAAGGACTAAAAAAATAATATCACATTTATTTACACACAACAGCCACTCCGAGAAAGTGTAAATTGGTGGAAATCCTGCATCCTTTTCTATCCACTTGTAAATCTTGATGTTCTGGTTTGTAATTGCAAATTGCGCTTCTTTATTTAATCTCTCAGCAGTTGACACTCTGCTATTAGGACAATAAAATAGTGTCAGAAAATAGAATGATAAATGAAATGTAACCACTGCTGAGTTCTACAACAATAGCAAATATAATATATTATACTTATATAAACATACAGATGAATTTATTTCCGGAGTTGATAAAATTGCTTGGAGTCGCTCAATTGTTTAGGCGGATAAGGAATTCAAAATAAATGTTAACTGCAATAAGGAATTCAATTCGGTTATTATCTTGTCATACAGAAGAAGTGAGTGATCTTTTTTAGACTTGGGTTGATAAGGAAGAGAGGTACATCATGGGGGTAGTCTTTCTTTAAAATGGTTACTGTTAGGCGATAATTTGTTTATGTTGGAACATCTTAGCCCGACGAAAGTAAACTAGCTCAGGAATTTTTCCTATCTTTGAGCACTCTTCAAAGCGCAAAAATTAAACATAAAAAGATACTTCTGTGAAAGCAGTTAAAGTGAAATAATCAATTGTTATTTTATCTCAGTTTATGAGAATTTACTAGTGCTTATTCGAGTCGCTTCTATTAAAAGCTTCAAGAATCGATGAAAACTAAACGTGTGTGTCACTTTTTGCTAAATATGTTATCCTACAATCCGTGATTTTCATTCATTTACGAACGAGTCATCGAAAATTGAACTCAACCATCTGAGACGAAGCAGCGGCCAACATTTGTAAGAGATAGTCTTCAAAAAATAAACCTCAAAAAATGTTCTTTCGAATGATAATAAACATTTTGTGCTACTTTCGCTTTCCTTTTCCTTCATTTCAACCTAATCTTCTCCATTGACTGATTTTTACAAAAAAAGTAGCAGAATATTTTAAAGAAAAGCAAAATATTTCATTAATCATCAATTTTTAATTTGCCGCCTTCAATGCAGTCTTTACCAGATGTAATAAACTTAACGATTTTTTTGGTTCTCGAAACACTTTTCATAAGCACTTTTTGGATGGCCTTCAGCCCCTTCAGCGTTCATCTTTTCGATCGAGTGAAAACGTGCTCCACGGAGCGGTAAATATCAGTTTGGGGAACAAGAAAAAATAACGCGGAGCCTAATCTGGTGAATACGGTGTTTGATTGATGGTACGGATATGCAATGCGTTTTTGGACCAAAAAGGCCTGCATATGATTATTGTACGAGTAGTACTCTATATGAGATTTATGGGAGTTACAATAGCTGCTTGTTCAATTTAAAGCCAGTCTTTACTTTCATATTAAAGAGTCTGGACTATAGACATTTCTTTGTCACATTTTTTTCTTCTCTGTTCTTATTACTTTATTTTCAGTAGTGTTCAAGTTATTTAAGATATGAAAAATATACCTGCTAAAGCTATCTCATAATCCATTCTTGAATTAGTTGTTCTTGTTTAATGGCGACATTGGAACATTGATTGCATCTTCATTCCAAATTGTTTTCCACAATCAGTCCAGTCGGACTTAATTGAAATCTTGTAATATTATGAGTTATGGAATTTTTCGACAACCTTTTTGACCCTTCGGTAACTTTCAGAAGAGCGTTAAGACGCAAATCAAGCTGAGGGACTTTTAAACTTCGGTGAAATGATTTTTTATAAAAATAAATGCATCTACTTTAAATCCTTCAGAACTATGATATTAATAATATTAGAATTATGTTTTAAACTATACCATTATACCAGTTAAATGTATGTATGTATATCTCTATCTCCTTCTAATATATTTCTCATATATGAGAGAAACTAAGTCATAAAAGCTGTTTTTGGTAATAATTCGACTCTAGCGATACCTAGCGTTATATAACACTAAAATTTTCTTTTTATGTTCAATATTCTTATACTATTTACTAGTGATAAAAATGATTTTTACAAACTTGTTACAGTGAAGACCTACCAATTTTAATATTAAATGGGTTAAAATAATAAATCACAAACAATTAAATTAAAGCAAAGAAGTGCTTAAAGGGTCAGTAGAGTAATCTGGTCTGTTTTTTTGACATTTTTTTCATAGAAATTTTTATTCTACAATAGAACTTTTTCCACATATCATGAGGTTTATCGTGGAGTGTATAAACAAATTCTTTTGAAATTTTTTGATGACAACTGTCGGAGAAAAGTCTGGGTGAATGAGATGTGTTTTTTCACTGGCGGACACGATTTCTCATGTTTGAATCATCTGAAACACAAAAACCCAATTTGTTCTTAAAAAGTACGTAATTGCTTATCGTACCTACTAGAATCATGAACAAATGTTGATAAATAAAAAGCAATTAACGTTTTTTTTTTAATTTTTCCCCATGTTTTTTTACATAAATTTTGTCATAACATTGTCAATAAATTATAAAAAATGTATGGACGCCTTCCAATGGTAAAGTTGGTTTCTACATTAATTCTAAGGGTACAAGGCACCAGAAAATGCCAAAAAAAATAGAAAGATTGAAAAAAGACTACTCTACTGACCCCTTAATTAAACATTTAAAACAGTTATTAGCAAATAGTAAAAAAATGTAAATTGCTTCCACCAACAGAGCTTTCTCAGAAAAGTCTCCGATAGCGATTTAAAAGCCATAAGAAGCTCTTTCATTTATTATGATTTTTGAGTGTTTATCATCAATAACTTTACTTTACAAAAACAAAACTGAATACAAATGCTTTTATATAGTGGTTTGAATATTACATAACAAGATATGTAAGCATATATATGTATATAATATGTAGATATATACCGACTTTATAGTTAGACCCAAAGTTGAACGTATATATGTATATGTACAATACGTGCAACTCCGAGGTGTCACTTTATTTCATTTTCATTACCACACTTTATTACTTTATTTTTCCTGCCACCTTTTTCGAGCATTTTATATTTGCCAATTATTTCCCTCATTATAAAAAGCCAACGATAACTAATTACATAGGGGAGCAGAGTAATTGGAAGAAAGAGAAAATCAACAAAAAAGAAGAAAAGTATTGCCTTGGCCAAGTGGTGCAAGTGTTGTTGCCCGGTGTGTGCTGGTGGCATTGGCAATATTTGCGCTTCTCATTTGAGTCCTTTGGGAGTTGTGTGTGTTGGGCGGTGTGTAAGTGTATGTTTGTGGGCGCTAGCTAAGCAAGAAAATGAAATGCCAAGTAAAATTAACAACAAGCAAAATACACACATGCATACACGCACGCAGAAGACGTCGACACCAGTAGTGGCTAGCAATTGAGCTGCAAAATAACTTAACACATCGCCAGAAAGTGAGCAATGAGCATTAAGGATTATTTTCAGGAGCTTCAAGAAAAACCTCGAGCTACAAACAATGCAGCCAACAACAGCAACAATATACGTAATAATTGGGCCTTTGGTGTCGATAGTAAACTACTACGAAAACAAACTACAAAACTTTAATAACAATAATAGTAACAGTTAATGTTGGAACTCGCCAGCGCTTTTGTTGCCTTTATATTGGATTAGTTCTTTTTTGCAGTTGCGAGCGCTTAACTTATAAATTTCAGGGGTGGGATGCAACACAAAAACTCAAGGCTTTACTTTTTAAATTTCTGCTGGTAGAGCAGGTTATAATTAATATGCTGTGGCAATCAACCGCAAGAATCGCTTCGCATATAATTGGAGCAGTTAATGCCCTCTTGTGAAGTAGCTTACCTCCCATTTAGCGAAAAAACGTATGCTTCTATGTGACTCTAGCATATATTTTAAGAGGTTACAGGAGAGTAGACAATTTTTTTATTTAGAAATCTGTACATATTTTACTGAAAAGAACTAACGAGGCTTATAAAACTGTCTTCCTGAAATAAGCGACGGAGAGATGACAGTTTGACTACGAGGAAGAATGGAAGAGAATGGTAGGAAGCTAGGTTCTCACGCTCTGTCATACTATCTTTAAGATAATTTATGGGAGATGTATTATTATGAAGATATGCTTTCAGATGCCACATCAAAGTATCAGAAATCTCAAAACAATTTCTCCATAATGAAAGAACAGACCTTAGATGATGGCGTTCTAACTATATTTCCAAAAATGAAACCATAGAGGTGTAAATTTGTAAAAGAAGGAAAAGGAGAAGAAAAGATAATGTTTTTACACTGATTTGATTTACGGAAGTTTTGCAAGGTAGGAGGTTCATTTAAGTATAAATTCCTCAGTACGAATTTCGTATTGATGTTGATATTACATATATTGTCGACTAATACGATCTTATCAGATTACAACTAAACTTGAAAAACTGAAATGATGTAGAGACATAACACAATACATATTCCGAGCTGATTTGAAATATATAGAATCTAATGACCACCCGAATTTCTATAGTAGCACCTACCCTTAATACACTTGACTAAGTATCCCTAACGTTTATATTTCTGTATTTTTCATTATTCGACTTATTTCTACATATTTATGCCAACAGATTTTGTGTTACGTAAATCATCACGTTGAGCTTGACAAGATGGCCGACAAAGGTAATGCTCGAAAATTCTACGAAAGGATGCGGCGACTAACAGAAGGTTTCAAGACCGGAGCATACTCTTGTAGAACCCCCAAAGGTGATCTAGTAACCGATGTTCAGAGCATTCTGAAATTATGGAAGGAACATCTCTCCAGCCTGCTGAATGGCAGTGAAAGCATTACGCCAAGAGAAGGCGAACCCGATTACCCAATTGATCACGATGGAGCAGACGTTCCATTGCCCGAACATGAAGAAGTTTGAATAGCAATTACCCGTCTGAAGAACAACAAAGCGGCGGGAGCTGATGGATTGCCGACAGAGGTATTCAAACACGGCGGCGAAGAACTGATAAGGAGCATGTATCAACTCCTTTGTAGAATATGGACGGACGAAAGCTTCCACAAAGATTGGAATTTAAGTGTGCTCTGCCCAATCCACAAAAAGGGAGACCCCACGATCTGCGCCTACTACCGTGGGATAAGTCTCCTCAACATCGCGTATAAGGTTCTATCGAGCTTATTGTGTGAAAAATTAAAGCCCACCATCCACAAACTGATTGGACTTTATAAGTGTGGCTTTTGGCCTGGAAAATCCACAACCGATCCACACCATGCCCAAATTTTGGAAAAGACCCGTGAAAAGATGATCGACACCACCTCTTCGTCGATTTTAAAGCTGCTTTTGACGGAATGAAAAGGATCTGCCTTAATGCCGCTATGTCTGAATTTGGTATTCCCGTAAAACTAATACGGCTGTGTAAACAGACGTTGAGCAACACCAAAAGTTTCGTCAGGATCGGGAAGGAAGGCGACTTCATTTCGTGTGACTTCTTCAATATACTGCTGCAGAAAATAATTCGAGCTGCAGAACTTAAAAGAGAAGGTAGCATCTTCTATAAGAGTGTACAGCTGCTGGCGTACGCCGACAATATTGATGTCATTGGCCTCAACACCCGCGCCGTTAGTTCTGCTTTCTCAGCAGAAAAGAGAGATGTTACATAAAGATATGATGAAAATGAATGAAATTCTGAAAAAATTTTGGTTACGTCTGTTTAGAGGTAAGACATTTCAAGCAACATTAGAGGCTACCATGGCAATTTAAATTTTAAAAACAATTGATATGTAAACGTTTGCAGTAACATGATTTAAAGTTTAAGTTGCTGTACTTATTGCATTTAAAAATCCATGTAATCAGTTATTTTTAAATAAAAACTAGGGTTTGTTAAGAAAGAAGTAAAATAAAACAGTTCGTCTTGTTTATTTGTGACTCTGAAAGGCTGCCTATATTGAGAACTTCAACAATGAGAGAAAATATATAAATCTCGAAGCAAGCTATTGATGATTTTTAACCGAAAATAACCTAAAAAACAATTGAGTTTCAACACTATTTCCTAATCATTATAGTTGTCTGACAAAAAAATATTGGAAGAAATACATACAATTTAACCCTTTTTGATATCGTTTTTCCTTAAGTTGCATTAATAAATTCTTTAATATGCGACAATTATGTTATGATAAGTAAATTTGGATACATATTGTGTCAACCAGTTTCCTCCTATCCCACAAACGCCTTTTCCATAAGCCCCTAGACACTTATAAAACGGCACGCTCAGGCTGCAAATGAAAACGAAACTTTACTTAATGTGACAATTATCGATTATTAAAGTATGTTTAAATCTAAATATGTATATAGGTATATGGGGAATGTTTGGCCTAACTGTTTCCCCTTTCATTAACCACAAATTTTGGTGCTAAATACGCAGTTCACATAGTTATGTTCCGTAGAGACATAAATTCTAACGTGCACACAAACAGACACATTTTCACATACTTTTAAACATACATACACCATCTGGCTTCCTGTCGCACTTCTGCTTTCACAATCATTTGTTCACATACGCTCTATTTTTCTTATTTGTAGCGCAGTGCAGCATTTTAATAAACATCAGCACCCGTATGGCACTGACATTTCAACTTTCACATTTACGTCATTACCTTCATTTCTGCCGTCAACTCTAGCATTTCCTGTCAGTTGAGAGGAAGCCGCTCATGCCACTGGTGCTTTCTAACTACCATAAACACCGGAGCGCATTTAGTCCTCTTAAAAAATTTGAACCAAACTGAATGGTTAAGTGTCAGTTGGAAAGACGGAAGTTATATTGAGAGCATAGAAAGCGGGTTGTTTGCATTAATTTGACCACTGCTGAATACTTGAGAATTTATGTTTTTTATAGCAATTTTATAAATTATAATTTAAAAATATAGAAATACTATTCTCAATAAAGGATTCTCTTCAAATTTCGCTTATATATATGACCGATCGGACTCAACTATACAACACTGGTTCCATATATTCAGCACCGACCGGGTTTGAACAGTTTTGGTTCTATTTGGAAATTTTTTGGTCATGGGGTGCCAGATATCCAAAATATGTCCTGCGTGCAATGAATCTCCGCATGATACAGGCCACCTCTTTGCATGCTCCACCAACATCACTTATCTGATACTCCGTTCCTTTTGATTCGACCCCGTCTAAAGATCACGTTTCTAGGGCCTTCCGTTGGTTGACGTCGATGAAAACTTAGCTAATCCTTATCGTCCTAATGGCGGTTAGGTACCCGTTACAACAACAACAACAACGGCACAAAACTATGAACTAATAATTCCATTAAAGTAAATCCAATTGATCAATGTATGGGATATACAACTGAAATTCAGTGAGTTTACTCTGCTGATTATGGTACTAAAAATGAGTTCAATATAGTCAATACTTCCCCGAGCCCCCATGTACCTAATATAGAGATGTTCGAAGTTCAGGGTGACTTTATACTGCATATAAAGGCCAATATGTGAGTTATCTCAGTGAAAATGAGAGAGCAGGTCTTACTCATAACAGTGTACCTTTATGCCTAAAATAGATAAAATTGGACGTAAACTTGACCAAGCCCGTATATAACTATGTAATATCAGAATTTTCGAACATATGGCAAACTTTACTCCATACGATTAGTATTGTATGTGAGGTACCTTAATGAAGCCCAGGGATCAGTCTCTTAGTATGTGGCATGTTAAATGTTGGTGTTACTAGCAAAAATAGATAAAATTGGGTCAAATCCCAAATTTTCCTGAAGAAATTTGTCAGACTTCGATTCTTGCAAGTTCAGTTACACCCGAACTTAGCCCTTCTTTGCTTGCATGTACATAATTTTCAATGCAGTAACACCTTTATATGAGCATACATGTGGGAGTGGAACATGTGGGTCAAAGATCCACAGGTAGCGGACGTGCCTTTTAAATGCACCTCTGACCAAAACTATACGAACATATGATCAATTCGAACAATATTCGAAATATACAGTCGAGCATAGTAGACAATAGTTGACTAGGACAGAACTACAGAAGTATTCAGAAGTGGCAGACAAGCCGCTGCCTGACAATTAAAGTTATGATAAGTTAAGTGAATTTAATAAAATACTAAATTAATAATAAGTTGTGGAAAATGTGAATTCAATAAACAAAAACTAAAATGTAAAGATATAATAAGTTATGATAAGTTGACAATTAAATGTTAAATTAATAATAAGTTGTGGAAAATGTGAATTTAATAAACAAAACTAAAATGTAAAGTGAGTTTAATAAACTATTAAATTAATAAAGTTTAAAAGTTTATAATCCAAAGACTACATACATACACACCGAAAAGTTAAATTTAAGCCTAATCATGTTGACACAAAATAATTTCTTGTTACAAAATAAGGTTTGGTCCCGCTCAGTCTCATTCTAAGTCTGAAATTCGGCTTAACTCAACTAAAATAAAAAAAAGTTTGAAAATTAAGATTCTGAGTTCGTCGGCTATTGGCATTCACTGCCTGCAGTTTGTGACTTTTTGTTTTTTATTTCTGACTTTCGCAAGTGAACATACAAGCGAATAGTCATATGTACTTACCCAGTTAAATATTTTCATCAAAAAGAATACGTATTTGTTGTTCGGCTGTGTTAGAAAAATATTCCAACCATAAGTGATCACGTGCATATTCAGCCTCTAATTTCACCTTACTACCTCTCATTATTGTAATTACTATTGTCCACATAGGTTTAATATAGCGTTTTTCCAAGCAATTCGCATCAGCACGCAACAATGTGCGTCGCAAGAGCCACAACGATTATAGGTATTCCACGGCGTATGAGTGCTCACCTTCTGTTAGCGTGCCGCCAATGCTTGTTTTCTCACTTATATTTACATTTATTACAATGTTCTTATTGGGCTTTCGGCCTGCCCTTTTATTCCAAATATAAGCATACATACGTATGTGTGTTTGTGCAAGTATTTATGTCATTACATACAAGTATACTCATAACAATGGAGTAATCAAACGATTATTTGCATATATGGGTGGCATATGGGCTAAGAGCACTTAATAAAACCGCTAATGCCATAATAACGCTAAACTTCTCAGCTCGTTAATGGCAAAATTACTCGCACTTATGCCAATGGATTTACGCCTATACACAGGATGTCATGACAGCGGAATCCATAAAACAATTCAGCGAATCGTTTAGCCTTCTCAGCAACCATGAAAATATCGGAATTGCACTGGGGAGAAGAAACAAGAGTTTTTGTAGCTTTATTGTTAAAAAGTTAGTGGTTAGTCCTGTCATTGAGATAAAGTTTTACAGCATTGAATCTTGAAAAAATGTAATTTTTTGCCGACAACATGAAGAACTCTACGGCTTGAAGTTTTTTAGATACAAATTGTCAACGACATACAAGGTCTGTCGCAAAAGAAACAGGACTGTTAAAAAAAACAACAAAAAATAATATTTTTCAAAAGTTATATTTTTTTATTCAAAGTAGTTTCCTTGTGCTTCGATACAGCGTTTAGACCGGTCAATTAGAATTTCAACACAGCATTAATCGTTTGGCTAGGTGGGACGAACTCTCGGTGTACAATACCCTCAAAATCGTAAAAACAAATCAGCATTGTCTTTATTTTTGACTTCTGAAGACTTTTGATGGCTCGTCTGGATGTTACCATTCGGCACTTTGACGTTTAGATTCGGGATCATATTGAAAGCACCACGTTTCATCACCAGTCACAGTCGAATATTTGTAGTTTATGTCCTTTCTCGACACCTTAATCAAATACTTACAATGTTGGATTCGTAGCAATTTTTGCTCTTCAGTCAATTTGTGCGGAACAAACTTGGAGCACTCCTTCCGTAGACCCAATTTATTTACCAAAATGCGATGAGTAGAGTTTTGGTGATATTTAACCCCATTTCCATGTAACGCAAAGAAGATTTCGGCTCATTCTTAATAAATTCCTGCACTTTTTCAGTATTGTTTTGGGTAATTACTGATTTTGGCCGGCCCGACTTACAATTCTATTTAATAAAGAAATTTCTCCTAATAAATTTAGAGAAGGAGGAGCAGCCATATTACAAGCTCTTAATAAGAACCACCACAAAGTTATTGAAGGAATAAAATTTAATAATCCCTTATTGATTAATAAACTTCGACTCCCCAATCGCTCATATGTAATATTGGCCAAACAGAATAATCCAGATGAACACAATCCATGAGCAATTATTAAAGTGTAAGAACCACAAAGACCTTGTAAACTTCTATCATAAGTTTCTAGCAAAAGTTCAGTTAAGAAATCGGTGGTCTGATAATATTCGTACGCCCAAATGAACAGGGCTTTGATAATGCATGGCTAAGACAAGCCTTTCGCGTTTTTTAACAAAAAAAATTTAAAACAAAACGGTCACATGAAATATATAAAACGAAAAAGTAAAAATTGTCCTCCAATCTCGTGGTGTGCGTATGCAAATGCAACAAAAAACGGAAACAATAAATATGTACAAGTATATTTTTGCGCGACAATAACTTCGAACGACAACAACATCAAATGTAAAGAGAATCATGTCTGAAGCACACTGCCTACCGAAAAATGACGCTGCTAATGAACTCTCCTGTGCGTCAATAGTTTGCAGTTATATTTGACAACAACGTTGAATTACTGTGGGTAAGAACTGAATATAAATGATCTTTTGCTGACTTAAGTTTTTAAGATATCGTTTTGAAATTTTGCAAACGTCATTTTCTCTTCAAGAAGCTACTCATTTGTCGGAACTGCTGATATCGGACCACTACAACATATAGCTGCCATATAAACTGAACGATCGGAATCAAGTTCTTGTATGGAAAACTTTCACATTTGACAATGTATCTTCACGAAATTTGGCATAGATTATTTTCTAAGGCAACAATACATTCTCCGAAGAAATTGTTCAGATCGATTAACTATAGCATATAGCTACCATACAAACTGAACGATCGGAATCTAGTGCTGGTATGGAAAACTTTTGCATTTGACATGGTATCTTCACAAAATTTGAACATACATTACTGCTTTTAGGTTACTGCTTAAAGCAATAACATAATTCCGAAAAAATTGTTCAGATCAGATTACTATAGCGTATAGCTTCCATACAAACTAAACACATAGTTTATAAAATAAATGCACCTGTGAAGGGTACATTAGCTAGCGGTGTTAACGTTTTTTCTTGTTTAATTTATATTCGCATCAAAAATGTCAAACTTAACGATGAAGTTTTGAATTGCCACTAGGGTTGCCAAATCCCGAAATGTACAATATATAAATATATAAATGAAGTAACTTGACTCTTTCATAAAAACATTCATTATCGAACCGTACAAAAGCAGTGCGAATTGTTGCCAAGACAGAATTGGCGGTCGGAGAGGTTTTGCTATGTGCATGGTAGGTATGTCAGGGATTCATCTAAAGTGAGCTACTTCCATACGACCGAACTCTTAATCCGAACTTGTGGTGGGAATAAATGGCCCATCTGAAGTAAGCAATCGCTCAGAAATGCACAGATTCGGCCAGAAAGAAAAGGAAAGTTTTCAGCACAACGCAAGGCCAAGCATTTTAATAGTAACCGGCCAGAAGGTCTGGAAGCTAGTATGGGATGTTCCTAAAGACACACTATTGCTAAGACTTCACATCAAGGGATTGTTCCTGGCTATGACGAATTAATATTCCGATAAATAGGGTAATTTCCGTACCGATTACTTTACAAAACTTTACTAAGTGAAGCCGATTGCATTAAAAAGACCTAAAAGATGAGCAAAACAATTGTGAGATTTTGATCCAGTTACTTCATTTCTTAGTTATTTAATTGATCTTATTTAATTTGATCTATTTTTAATTGAATTGAATGGACATATTTTTGGTAACTTAAAATATATGGACATTCGGAGTTTTCCATCTTAGGAATGATGTTCTACAATGTGATTGATTTATAATTATTCCTAAAGGCTAAGAATACTTGATATCTTAATTTTATTAAGTATTCTGTTATACAATATGATGTCTGGCAAATTGGATCAATGTTCTGGCATAGCTTAAATCGATTTGTCTCGCTGTTGATTAGACTTAGACGATAACAATCAACTTTTGTTGAACAACGACACGTTGCAATAATGTCAAACTTATTATTACTAAAGCACCTTATATCTATCTCGATTAGTTTTAGGCGATACGTACAACCGTAATGTGAACAAAACTTTTATACTCTGTATCAACATGTTGAAAGAGTATAAAAAGAGTTTACTCTACATTGCATGAAGGAAGTTTTTACCAACTCCTGATGTAATATAAAGAAAACTAATTATGTTCATACATTTGCGAAAAACGAAATCACTTCCACACAACATGTGTATAAATACGACATATCTCCAGCAGCTAATGGTACGCTCAATGTTTTAATGATATATATATATTTCTGTTCACTAAATTCCAACCAGAAATTGGCTTTTCGTAGTCATTTATTTACCTGTACTCTTTGTTCAGCTTATACTTGTGTTAATTTATAAAAAAAATCAATATATATGGTATATTATAATCTCATCACCATATGTGCTTTGTTATACGCTTTATCAAAAAAGCCTACAATGCAAACACATGCATTCTACTTCTACTTATATAATGAACTTCACACTTTCGGTTAACCCAATCTCAACTCAGCTTAATTTTTGGTAACTTTTTTCAGGATTTTCGCATTTTAATTACGCCAATCAATGACTGCGCTTGTTAACTTAACGCTCATGCATATATAAATGTGTGTGTACATTTTCCCGAGGATAACCACACCTGACGTGCCACTCGGCCATGTAAGCCGAACTTAACAACACGCACGACACCCACAAGCCTCTTTGGCGATGAGCATAAGCGCCACAACAAATAAACCACAAGCTGTTCGCACTTCAAGTGCAGCAGTCACAATAACAACCAACGGCATGTGTCGTGCAACAATTCTCCAAACAAAAGAAAAAAAAAACAAAAACATTTTTCTATCGCTTCCAGTTTTTTCGCATGTTTCATTAACAATTTTCCGCTATTTTTGCGAATTTTTCCGACGCACGCATACACATATCAGAAAAGGCGTTCGCTTTTTGTTGCAAAGGACAGCAACATGTTGCAAAGTTTTTTTCTCGACTAATCATAAAAGTTTTTTGATTGCTACTCGGCGTGTTGTTTGGATTTACTCGCAGCTAGTTTCGGTTTATGTTGCTGCAAGGCCTTAATGAATTTTTCTCACTGATAGAAAGCACTTCACTTCTCCGAATTTTTTTATAAATTCTAAGTTTTCACACACTTATTGCGCAGAACCGACCGAACTTTAGTTGATATGCTGCATACATAGTACAAGGTGCTTTCCAAAGTAAACAGGAATTTTTGAATCTAGCGCCCCCTGGTAGCGCCATCTATATGTCCACTGATGTGTTAGAATCTGTTAGCCTTATCGATGGTCCAGTGAGAATTTCATGACAATTCATGGATTGGAGGTGAAGTTATTGCGTTGTAGGTGTCAGAAAGTTTGTGTTATCGGTGCGAAAATGAGCTTCCAACAAAGAGCCAACATTAAATTTTGTTTTAAAATTGGTAAAACTTTTACCGAAACGGTTCAATTGATGAAACAAGTTTATGGCGATGATTGTCTATCCCGTAGCAGAGTCCACGAGTGGTTTCAACGTTTTCAAAGTGGTCGTGAGGACATAAATGACGATCAACATGTGGGCCAATCAAACCGCAAGGTGTGTGCACGGTTTGTTCCGTACAAATTGACTGATGACCAAAAATTGCTCAGAATCCAACATTTGAAGGACGATTATTTGACCAAAAATCACATTTTTACCATTCTCGTATTCACCTGATATAGCACCGTGCAACTTCCTTTTCCGAAAAATTTATTTGTCCATGAAAGGAAAGCTTTAGGCAGACGTAGAGGTTATTCAAAGGGCTTGTACCGGCATACTGGCGGCCATACCGGCCAACGAGCTAAAACACTCGTTCGACATGCTTTTGGACCGTGCAAAAAGCTGCCTTGAAGCAGAAGGAAACTTTTGAATAAAATAAATTTATTTTGCCAAAAAAGCCATTTGTTCTATTTTTTAAGTCCTGTTTACTTTTGAAAGCACCTTGTATATGCCAATTTTGAATATTAATCGGTTCTTCTTGGAACTTTTCAAGAGGCCATAGAGAGAAGCGATGTCACTTGGGAAGGTTGTACGGTGATGGCTTAGTGAATATTACGCTCAGTATCTCGATTATGATGTTGACCATAAATTGAGCGAAGCGCACGAAAAACATTCTTTAAAGAACGTAAATTTTCGTTATAAAGTTGAATGATTTGTAAGTCTCTCCATGATTAAATGCGAAATATGAATATGACAGCTAGACGCGACTCCCGCGGAATTCTTTGCTGAAACGAAATGAAATCGAACCTTTGAACCAAGCAATCGAAAAAACGGCCAGGTCTTATCAACAGAAAGGGCTTCGAGTTCCATCAGGACAACGCTAGACCACACACATCTTTGATGACTCGGCAAAAACTTGGAGAGCTTGGCTGGGAAGTTTTGATGCATCCACCATATAGCCCTGATCTTGCACCATCGGACTACCATTTGTTTCGGTCAATGCAAAACTCCCTTAATAGAGTAAAGTTGGCTTCAAGAGAAGCCTGTGAAAATTACCTGTCGCAGTTTTGCGCCGAGAAACGATAAATAATGTCTTGAAAACATATTTTCAAAGAAATTTTGGTTCATACAACTTACGCACTGACTGACTTATTCGTTAAAAGGTTTGTTGGAAAAACGAAAATCATTATATGCTCCGTTTTTATATATTTACACCATTACGAGCAAAACTCGCTCTCTAATTTTCACTGAGATAACTCAAATATTGGTCGATATATGCGATATAAAATCACCCGAAAGTGGGAAAATCATAGTGTTAGGTACACGGGGACTGAGATCCGATTCAACCCATTTGCAGCACACAGACATATTACTATCAGGAAAGGGTTTTCCATAAATGTCTATTATATATCTTACACATCGACCGATATTTTCTTTCAAATGCTAACTATAGGTACAGTAGTCCAAATATTTGGTGGGGGTTCATGAGTATCGGTTCGACAACTTGTTCTTATACGCTGGATTCGGCTTGAGTGCACGAAAACTTTGCTTTTACAATAAACAAACTATACAACAGTCAATTGACTCATAAGCCTGAGAAAAATGCACAAAAATACAATTTTGCATACGTTTTGTTCGTCATCGAAGCGAACCACATAGAAATTCTACAAAGCAAAAGGACAATGAATTATGTTCTGATATGAACAAATAATGAACTTGTATGAATTTAGATACAGAGATATTCGTATATGATTCTTTTCTTGTATGTATGTCTGATGTGTGCTCACAAATATTGAAATTTTTAATAGCAAAATTTTCGAAATTAAACTAACGTAAATTGAAACCGGGTCTTCCAATTGCAATCAAATCAAAGAGTGCAAGTTGATTGTTATTTTTTTTAAAGAGTTTACTATTTCATTCCTCAGACATTGCAATCACAGTAACTTTACGACTTAAGATTTCATTTTTTGTCATCCCATTTCAACAAAATTTGTTTAGCAATGAGGCCTATTACTGGCTCAGTGGATATGTAAACAAGCAAAATTGCCGCATTTGGGACAAAGATCCACCTGTATATAGTATATTGAAGACCTGCTTTTTCATCAATAAGAACGACAACTATTTGGTGTTTTTTGCGGGCCAGTGGAATCATTGATGCAATGGCAACCGTTATCGCGCGTGGTCTCGGTGACATTTGGTTTCAACAAGATGACGCCACTTTCCACACATCGCATCAATCAATGGATTTATTAAGATAACACTTCAATAAGCAGCTAATTTTACGGTTTCGGCCGATTTCCGGTGAAAAAAGTCTAATGTCTATGCGGAACATCCCGCTTCGATTCAGACTCTGGAGCAAAACATCACGCGTGTCATTCGCCCGTTAGCAGTTGAAATATTCGAACGAATCATCGAAAATTGAACTCAACGGAAAGACCAGCTAAGATGTAGCCGCGGCCAACATTTGAAAGATGTGAAAGTAGTGACTTATCATAGACAACCACAGATCTTTCATAAAAAAAACTCTCCTTACGAATGCTTCCGCTGCTTTCTTTTGATTATCTTACTATTTAGTTATAGAAATTTTCTATTGAAAAGTTGTAGAGATACTTTTTGAAATAAATTAAGGTAAACTAATTGAAACAGTTACTCCACGTTCCAAAAGGAATGGTAAGAGCAGAGAGCTATATAAGAGAGATATATTATTTCTTTGAATCATATCTTTCTCGCTAAGCTTAATGTCATTATGTCAATATCCCACAAATCGATTTTTTCGCATTTAAACTTAAATTCAGATAGCAATTTTTCGATAACCGCAAAAAAGATTCTGTTGCAGTATTTTTCAGAGAAGACATAATTACAATTTCTCATACAAATTTGAATTTCAATGTATGAATTTATGCTGACTCCCATGCACATTTGTTGACCTTGTACTACCAGGCATTGCAATTTCCCTTCAAATTTAACTCGATACACACTAGAGTGAGACACAAGTGAAGCAACAGATTAGCTCCTCAACCGGCAGCCATCAGCTGGCAAAACGATTCGTCGACTAAGCCAATAGTCTGTTGCAATGATTCCAGAGTTTTTGCACAACAACGCATACTTACGTTACAATAATCCTATTACCTTCGGGTTGTGATTTGATGTGCAAAGTAGTTCCGCACGAATCATTGATGAGAAGTGCTAGATTCAAGGTGTAATTTCATTTATTACACTTGCAGTACAAATCATATTTCAACTTTTGTCGATAATGCACTGAGGAGCAATTGTTTTAAACGATGCTGCTTGTAAGTAGGAAATATTTACCGGTCAGGATACCTAATTTAAATTTTTTATACAGTCGAAGTATTTTTGGTTGGAATAAGTAAATATTTTCTAGAGTTATCTGAGAATATCACCTCAATAAAATATAGCTGTTTAGCACTAAATTTATTATTTGGAAGCTATTTAATAAGAAATAAAACCACGAAAACGAAAACTAAATTAAACTAGAAAAGGCACTTTAGTAATGCTGCTCCTTAGCTGGAATATCAAGGAATTAAATGTTTAGAAATTAGAAAAGAAAAAATGTACAATTTTCAGTAGTATCCTATGATCTATGGTGAGATTTTATAGGACCCATTCGATCTTGCTTTTTCCGTAAAACTCTGTCCCAGATAAGGCTGGATGTCTTTCAGCAGGATCCAAATCACTATTTTCACGAAACTATTTTTGAACTCTTGTTTCTTTTATTATTATTTATTATAGTCTCTTGGAAGATTTTACGAATATCAACTTATACTTGGCAATCGTACGTGCTTTGGCAAAGCATACTTATCGCGCTGTATCTATATAGTAGAACTACATAATCTTGAAGATGGGTAAGAATGTGCTCGCCTTTGTAATATTTGACAACCGAGCAATGATTTCAAAGCATCTGCGAGCGCTTTGATTGTACTGATCGAGAAGTTTGGGAGTTGAGTTTAGCTAAGATCCAAAATATGGTCACATATTCCACTTTTTCAAGTTCCATTTCAATGCTTTTTGATATGATTATGTACTAAAGGAATTAAAGACCATTGCTAGGTGATCTCTAGTTTTTCGTTAGCTACACAGTCTGCTTAGCGCCACAGTATACAATGTTGCCTATAACAAAAGTAGGCACACCACGTTACCCATATATCCGGAATAAAGACCCGATTTTCAATATGACAACTATTATTTGTTACTACTGTACGACGCTCATTGCATTATTTGGCTTGCATTTATCGAACCACTTATGTACAATATACAGAAGTGTAGCCTTAAAGACAAGCTGTTCTCTTAAAGAAAACGAAAACTAACTTTATTTCCATTAATTTATTTATTAAAACTAATAAATATACTCAAGACAATAAAATTCAAGCTATGTCATGTTCACTTCCTAACAACTTGAGTATTTTCTTTAATAATTCTACATAAAACGGGATTTAAAGCAGTATATTTTTTCATATTTTTCGATTTTGGGATAGATGTGGATGTCGCTTTTCTTAAAACATATTGGATGCTCATTTCAACCTCCGACTAATTGTGTTATCCATTCCAGTGATACTAAAAGGTCTTGTGCAAATTAACTATTTTCCCCACTTCAGCATCAAGCACGAATTACAAAGATTTTCGATCTTCCGGTTCACCTAGTAACATATACATTGGAAGCTGGTTTATTGGGCAAACACATATCAGAAATGGAAGTCAAAGTTCTGACAAATAATTAACTTAGTAGCTATGGGAATAATGTAAACAGCTACTTTGTTTATTGAGACCTGAAACATTGGAGCTAACTATGATATGATATGATATGATGCCCAATGTATTGATAATTCTCGATTTTTAAAAACTGCATAAATAAGAAAAAGTTTGTTAAAGTTAAACTTACTTACTAAATAGGTGACCAAACAACCAAACTTTGTATGTAGATTCAATTTACTCAGCCAACCGTATGCTACCACTGCGGCGACACTAAATTGCCGAAACATTCATCGGTGATTTCGTGATTCTACGTTAGCATACTCTTAGGTAACTTAATCCCCAGTTTCCCATGGCCGCATCGTAGTTATTCTTTAGCGCAACATATTCTACTGTGATCAAATTGAATTTTGTCCATTCCATCTCCTTCAAGGTAATCCTCTCCCGCTGCAATATAATTATGCCAACGAATTTTTCAGTCATCTTAGCACTTGGAAAAATCTCCCTCGGTATGGCCGTCAGAGCCTTCTTCGATTTAGATTCTATATCCTAAATTGAGTCAAAACGGTGTTCTCGGAGTGGTCATGTGAATTTGCTGAATAGCCAGATGTTACACGAAGGTAAATCAGGCGAATGTGGTGTTTGCGCTATTAGTTGAAAATGTGGCGAAATGATCACTAATAACCAAAGCAGTATGAGATGGTGCAGACATAGTAAAAATCGAAAAATTCACTTTCAGAGCCTCACAAAACGACGCATATCACAAATATGATGAATATTTTTAATCAATTTGATCACAGTAGTACTTGGGTTACGTATACTTCAAAGTCTTAGTGGAGTTTAGTGACTAAAGGAAATTAGGATAGAAAGAGGAGTGATTATCTCGCTGCCTGTACATTCCAGATGATTTTCTGTCTATATAGAGTAGTTAAAAAATTTGATTATAATTACTTGTAATTTAAGTACTTATCAAGGTACCTATGACTGTGAAAATCTGCAAAAAAATATTACAAAAACTAATTTTTGTACCGCTTAAGAAAAGAGGTCTTAATGATTTTTAATTCTTTATAAAATCTTTTTATACCCTGAACAGGGTATATTAAGTTTGTCACGAAGTTTGTAACACCCAGAAGGAATCGTCAGAGACCCTATAAAGTATATATATAAATGATCAGTATGTTGAGCTGAGTCGATTAAGCCATGTCCGTTGTCTGTCTGTCTGTCCGTCTGTCTGTATATATACGAACTAGTCCTTCAGTTTTTAAGATATCGTTTTGAAATTTTGCAAACATCATTTTCTCTTCAAGAAGCTGCTCATTTGTCGGAACATCCTATAGGCAAACTGAACGATCGGAATCAAATGCTTGTATGGAAAACTTTCACATTTGACAAGATATATTCACGAAATTTGGTATATGTTATTCTCTAAGGCAACAATGTAATTTCCCAAGAAATTGTTCAGATCGGTTAACTATAGCATATAGCTGCCATACAAACCGAACGATCGGAATCAAGTTCTTGTATGGACAACTTTCACATTTGACAAGATATATTCACGAAATTTGATATATGTTATTTTCTAAGGCAACAATGTAATCTCCGAAGAAATTGATCAGATCGGATTACTATAGCATATAGCTGCCATACAAACTGAACGTTTGGAATCGAGTTCTTGTATGGACAACTTTAACATTTGACAAGATATATTGACGAAATTTGGTATAGATTATTTTCTAAGGCAACAATGTAATCTCCGAAAAAATTGTTCAGATCGGATTACTATAGCATATAGCTTCCATACAAACTGAACACATAGTTAGTAAAACAAATGCACCTGTGAAGGGTATATTAGCTTCGGTGCAGCCGAAGTTAACGTTTTTTCTTGTTTTTTTTTTTTATAATTATACGCAGTTATGTTATGCATCAAATATTCTGTATTCATAGAGTACACCATGTCGTATGAGCAACACAGAATGTATAAATCAATGCCGTGGATATCTAAGCAATATTAAATGCTTTCAATGCGACGAAAATCAGCAAAGTCATTAAAAACCATTATATTCACCTAAATTGGCGGTTTGATATGAGTATAATGAATAAAAATAGTGTGTTTTTGTTTGTAAAAAATAATATCACCCTTATTGTGAAACCCTGATCCATACACGTTTCGTTTGCATACACAAAACTGTGTATACGTGTACGCACAAAGTGCAACAATTATTTATACATATATGTGTCGAGTTGCGGAGCTGCTCAATTATGCCACTTTAACCTCTTTGAGTACATATATATACTTATGCATACAAACAGATTGAAAAATTAAAATTTAAGTGGAGGCTAGATAGGGTATTAGCAGACGTCCTCTTATCGTTCAGCATCATTTAGCCACATAACCATATCGTCCTATAAAGAATCCTTTACGTTCGTGTCTTCTTCTAACACTCACCTTCTGAAAATTTTTATTGCTTTTGTGTGGTTACTTTTTCAAATGGAAACCTTGTGGTCAAAGCATATTCACCATGCCGAATTTTTGACAAAACTTAATGCAAGCAGATACTGAAATAAGTAAAGTTTTTGATGTGGTCTCCCTCACTCTTTTATGAACTTAAATTTTTATTTGTGTACAGCATTCATCCATAATTTTAAGTTAATAAAGACTTGACTTAAAAGGCACAAGTCTTAAATATTCCACTCCAATCCATAGTGCCTAAAATCGTGAAACAATAAGAATAATAGATACATACATAGGTGGCTTTTTATATTTCGGGTTTTGGCAACTCTAACATTTCGCACGATTAGTTTTAAAAGTTTTGTGCGGGATTCACACAACAACACTGCATCGATGAACTTAATTAAACTTTTGAGATGAAGCTCCATCAAGGACTAGTGTTTATTGATGGTATGGTGAGTTCAATCGAGGTCGTAAATCACACGAAGACGAATTTCGTGAGGACTTGCAAAATAAGTCATTAATGGGACTAGCATACATTCAATATTGCTTGAACATTTCACTGTAAAAAAAAATCTTAAGTGTGATTCCACACAATTTTTTGATCGTTAAAAAGAGACTCGTGTCGACTGGTCCAGAGAAATGGTGCTAAGAAACATATCTATAACAACATGACAGATCATGGATTTATACAAGTGACTCCAAATGAGCCGAATTTAATAAAAGCTGTTCGACTACGAAGCCCTTCCAAGCAAATGGTTGTAGTTCAGGGAATTAAGAGATAGCGGCTATGCTAGCTAGATCATGTCGTCCGAATGGATGAAAACACTCCAGCTCGGGAAGTATTCGACGCAGTACCCCCCAGGGAAAGCGGAAGAAGAAGAAAGGCCTGCTGGAGAAGGACCTGACAACACTTGGAATCTCCAATTGGCGCCAAACAAGCGAAAAGGAAGAACAATTGGCGCACTGTTATAAAATCGGCTAAAACCGCTTCAGCAAACCAAAAATATAAGTTTGAAAGGTTACAACTGTTTCTTAGTGTGTTTCCACCAAAACTAAATCACATCAAAAGAACTGCAGAAACGGAAGCATGCATACAGTCCAATAAAAAAAAAAATGTACTGCTAGCGCCTAGAGGACAATGAGCTGTGGACACCAACAGACACAAGCAACTACCGTGCTACCAAGGAGAAACGGATTGTGCGAGGTTTCACTATGTGTGTGTGTTGATGCCTGTGCTGTTGCTGTTGCTGCTGCTGTTTTTGCCGCTGTATCTGCTGCTGCTACTTATCCTTTCGCGCCAAAAGACTGTGGGTGCTTGCTAATATCGTAAACATGATTGTATGTCTCGTGCAGGAGGCTTGATTTGATAATTGATTTTAAGAACTGTTTCGAAGATTGAAAGAAACGTTGGTACAAGTGTATTTGGAACAAGGGGAATTACTTTGAAGGGGACGATATAGAGTTAGAAGAATAAATTAAAAGTTTTAGAACTATGAAAAAAGTCTTTTAATTTTTTTTATAATTTAAGACTTTGATAGAACTCATCGGTTCTTTATTTGAAACGTTAGATTGGTTGATGACATTTACTTTTTGAAGATAATTTATCTGGAACAAGCTGCGTCTTAGGTGGTCCATTCGGAAACAATTTTTGGGCAACTTTTGAAGGGGATTTCGGCCGGAATAGTATATTTCTTCGGAAATGTTGTCTTTGAAAGAATAAATGAAAATTTTTAGCCCCACAAAAAATAGTCTAAAGGCGTTGAAAAAAGTCTTTTAATTTTTTTTTTCAAAATGGCCATAGAATCGCGAGCTGTGTGGCATGTAGAGGTTTTTGTTCGAGTTCACCATTTTCTGGCAAAAAAGTTTGTTAGCATCGAAATAGCGAGCCATTCACCGTAACGTTGCGTCCAACAGCATCTTTGAAAAAATACGGTCCAATGATTCCACCAGCGTACAAACCACACCAAACATGCATTTGTAATGTCAACCAAGATCATGCGATTTAATGACTAAAGAAGTGAACTATTTTGACTAAGGAAATTATCTTCAAAAGATTTGAATGCGTTTTTTTTTAAAAAAAAGGTTATCAATAAAAAATCACCCAAATGAGAGATATTTTGAAGAGTTTCTGTTAAAAGCAAACCAAATAACAATGAAAAAGAGAAAATTGAACACAAATAGTTGTTTTGAAGATATTTGTAATAACAAGAAAGAGAAAATTGAACACGTGATTAGTCGTTTATGGGGGATTAAACAAGTCTTAAGAATAGTTGTCTTTGTCAAGTTGATATCAAAGGTGATTTGCATAAGCAAATTCGCTTACCAAGATCATAACTGGATAGTTGACTATGAGAACAAAATAATTTTTATTCCTAATTTTGCTAAAGTAAAGTTTAAAAGAAGGAGAAATGTCGTATTTGATAAATAAGAAATCTTTTGAAATATCCTCCATATTTTATTATATCCTGAACAGGGTATAATATTAAGTTTGTCACGAAGTTTGTAACACCCAGAAGGAAGCGCCGGAGACCTTACAAAGTATATATAATAGATCAGTCTGTTGAGCTGAGTCGATTTAGCCATCTCCGTCTGTCTGTCTGTCCATCCGTCCGCCTGTATATATACGAACTAGTCCCTCAGTTTTTAAGATATCATTTTGAAATTTTGCAAACGTCATTCCCTCTTCAAGAAGTTGATCATTTGTCGGAACTGCCTATATCGGACCACTATAACATATACATAGCTGCCATACAAACCGAACGATCAGAATCAAGTTCTTGTATGGAAAAGTTTCGCATTTGACATAGTATCTTCACAAAATTTTACATGAATTACTGCTTAAGGTAATAATATAATCTCCGAAAAAATTGTTCAGACCGGATTACTATAGCATATAGCTTCCATACAAACTGAGCACATAGTTACTAAAAGAAATGCACCTGTGAAGGGTATATTATCTACGCTGCAGCCGAAGTTAACGTTTTTTCTTGTTTTTAGTATGTTTTCTACTATCCAAAGAAAAATTAAAATCTTGTTAAACTTCCATTGCATCCCGATTCCTTCTTACTAACTCTTTTTTGAATAGAATTTAATTGATATTCTTTATAGAAAGACTTACTATTACGCAAACCTCACTAAAACGTTTATTACTTATTTTCCATACAATTTCTGCGAACTTAAAGTAGCATATCTGCCAGGTAATATATAATATACACATGAGGTGCACATTCTCGGTGTTGCCTTCCATTACTCAAATTCACATTTTTATTGAAGAAGCAAGGGCAACTGCTGAGACAAAGTAACGATAGCATTGCATAGTCCATGCAACATTTTGGACCCTGAAATGCCGCATTTGTCTTATTCACGAGCACCGTAAATGTTGCGGCAATTGCACAGCCGTTATACCCACCACCTGCTGCTGACTTTTATGAGTGCTAGGTCTAAAGCTGAAATTATTTCTTATGTGATTCTTCCGCCGCACTTCATGATATATTTGTTACTAATATGTGGAAGAAGGCATTTGTGCAACTGACCATAGCAATTTTAAAGGAGTTATTGTTGCGAATAAGAGAGAAATGCAGAGCGAAAGTTCATTAAACGAGATTTAAAGACAAATGCAAAAAAGTTGCTATCCTGTAGTATTAAGCAGAATATTTCTGAACACATATGTGGCCTGCGAATTAAAGGGAACGCTTAAAGAGATTCTTTTATATCGATCTTTTTACATTTGTTGCTCTTCGTATGAAAATTACATACAACTATGTAACGGTAGAGCATTTTTGCGATTCATTTCAAAGACCTTCGAATAAAGTTTGTGCATGACAATTTATTTTGAATATTTATAGAGACTACTAAATGCACACATACACATCTATGCATACGCACCCAATATATAAGAAAACTGAAGCGTAATTACATAAAACAGGATATCTTCCGAATTCAAGGGTAATATTCTTTGCCTTGATAAGAAGACGATGAAAAGCCATTAAGAAACGCACAAAGTCGGAGTGCCTTAAATAGGCGGTAATGCATGCCCTAACAACTCTTATATACATATACAATGTAAGTATTGTATATGTAGTTATGTATGCGCAGATAAATTTAAACAGTGAATCACAATATTTCTTGTTTATATGTAGCGCACTCACCAAATCGTCTCCGTAGAATATTTGATAGACATTTTAAATTATTTTATTTACACTTTTCAGGTTCACCAAAAAAGTTCACTGTTTCAACGATTGGATCCATCTTCCGAAACTGCGATGGGATCAGCTTCTTTATGTTGGATGTAAGGTTCTTTCGACAGTATTGTGTAAAAGAGAGTAAATAAACTTTCACTGCATCAAAAAAACACCAACCAGGTTCTACCATTGACTCGGACCATTATCTCGTTGAAGCGAAGATACGCACCCGCCCCTGTGCAGCAAAAAACGCACGACAACACACAAGAAAGGTTCGACGTCGAGAAGCTGCAATCACAACAGACAGCAGAACGATTTACTACCTGTTATCTGAGAACACACCTCAATAACTCGGTATAAGGGAAATGTGGAACGGGATTTCAAACTCCTTACGTACAACTGCAACCGAAAGCACTGGTTTTCGGAAAATACAAAAGAACAGCTAGTACGACGAGGAGTGCCGTGTCGCAGTGGGGAGAAAACAGACTGCCTACTTAGCAACGTTGCAATCGACCACAACACGTGCGGGATGGGATAGATACCGAGAGCTATAAAGGGAATTGCAACGCATTTGCAGATAAAAGGAAAGAGAGGCCGAAATGCGTTAATGCGAGGATTTTAACAAGCTGACCAACAGGGGTAAAACTCTATAACTCTAACCGGAAAACTATAAGTGGGTGTGATAGTAAACAAGGGCAAGCAAAATATTTCCTGTCATCAAATAAACAGTCGTCGTCCTTGCGACTTGGCTCCTACGTCTCTGTTGACAGTCATAACTTCGAGGTCGTAGATAATTTCGTCTATCTTGTAACCAGCATTAACACCAACAAGAATGTCAGCCCCGAAATCTAGCGATGAATAAATCTTCCCAACAGCTGCTAATACGGACAAAAGTAGGTAATTGAAAAGTAAAGTTCCGTTTCGATGAACAAAAACAAAACAAAGTCACTCGTTATTCCCGTTCTGCTTTATGGTACAGAGGCATGGACGATGACGAGACCGGATAAGTCGGTATTACAAGTTTTCAAGAGAAAGATTCTTGGGAAAATTTAAGGTTTTTTGCGCATTGGCTGTACGAGATGTATGACGGCATTGACATCCATTGACGTCCAAATGGATTAAAACACTCCTGTTCTGAGAGTATCCGACGTAGTACCCGCCAGGGAAAACAGAGAAAGAGAAAGACTTCTACTCCGTTGAAAAGACCAGGTAGAGAAGAGCCTGGCTACACCTAGAAGAACAACGACTGGCGCGCTGTTGTAAATTCGGCTATAACCGCGTAAGCGTTATCAACGCCAACAACGAAGAAAAACAACTTGATTAGCTCGCATGGTGTTGCCCCTAGGGCTAAGTTTTAAATTTGTGGAAACCATTCGTTTCATTTAGTTTTAAATTACTGCTTAAGACGAAAAAGTTTAAAGATTTTAAGACATCGTCGTTGTATATTTATGTGATCCTAAGTGCAATTTATTGTATGGTTTTTATACACTTTCGTAAATCTTCTGCGTATTTTTCTACTGCTGATAGTCCGCTTGATCTTATTCAGTGCATTTTATGCTGCTACAGTCCTCACTATTCCAAGAATATCACGTTATTGTTTCTTATACAACTCATCTTAATACAGATGTGTATGTGAGCGAACGTAGACAATTGTTTTTTTATAGTTCAGCAGCGGTAACAAGGGTACAAGTAGTCGAATAAAGGCATCTGCAATAATCTAAGACATCTAAGTCAAACACTCGGCGTTGAGTTGTGTGGTTCATTGGAGTTCACGGTAAGTGCGTCTGCGAGATCCATCGAGTAGCTACATGTCTATATGTGTATGTAAGACAATATATGAAATGCAGACACATATATAAACAGAAACCTGTAATAATTGGTGCATGTGTGTGCTTGCAATACATTTGAATGTAAATTTTAAAAAATATAAAAAAATGACAGAAATTGTAAGATGTTGCTGTGAAGGATTTGTACATTGAAAGGTGAGTAAATTCAAAATTATGTATGCAGATGTCGTAGTAGTGAGTATATATGCTATTATATAAATTTGTATGTATTGATGTAAACGTGCTTACTTTGTTACAAGTACACGTTGTTTCCCTTTTTCGTAGAATGGAATAGCGCGATGATACAATTCAACGGGCACGTACAGTTGATATTTTGTCGGGTAACGAAATCACAAGTACGTGTATTCACACATGCATACATTTATACCTTACAAATGTGCTTGTGTGCATGAGCAATTTTAATCCCATTACTTAGCCCATTAAGCCCGTGTACACGTGTTTATTTGCCAACAAGTAGGTGTTGAGCGCGTGTGGAGTAAAGTATGTATGTTGAAAATCCATGGACACATACTCATACGCACTGGCAAACACACAAGTGCGCATAAGATTTGGGCCACAATTTCTTCAATTTTTTTAAATGGATGTATGTGTGTGCAAGTTTGTGTTAAGGAACTTCGAATTCGAATAACTCACAAGTTATTCTCTTGAGATATGTGTAACTTGGTCTCAGATACTCATTTGAATTCTGTATATGTTTTTAAGTTACTAAAACATTTTTAGCAGTTTAAAAGATTTGCTAGTTTATTTTTTCCATAATTGTCACTTTCGGTATTGTGAATACTCGACAAAAGTAAAAGCTTTTGGCATTAAAAGAATTCTCTAAGGACTAACTGCTGATTTCTTCACATTGGTGCGGATTATATCCGAATGTCTAAAATGTTTTGACAACAGCAAAAAGGTAAAGTGAAAAAACTCTTTGAAGCAAACTAGCATCAATAAGTTTCTAAACCCTCTTTGACGAATCACTTATATTTTCAAATAACCCAGAACACGTTCTTTGAGCCAAGTTCTTACTACAAACTATCTTCATATGATTGATATATAGTTTTATCGATACTATCCGATGAAAGCAAATCAACAGTGATGATGTATTTGGTCAATTGAAGACTTCTCAGTTCCATGTCATAACATGAAATTGATTTACCGTCTGAAGGTTTCAGTAGTAGGCATCATCATAAATTGAGTCGTTAAACTGAGTTCACAATAGTTGACATAGTATCTTTCGAAACTATCTTTCTTCTAAAGAAGCATACTAAAATAGTAATCAGCAAACATACATTCTTATTGTCATACTCTGAGCAATTGTTTAGGTAAGACTTTCATCAATTACTATCCACTCTCTTCGAACAGCTGAGCCGAAAATCAACCGGCATCTCCTCCTATGTTATTCTCTAAATAGTTACTATTATATGAGCTGCCTCAGTTGCCAAGAATTTTCACTAATTATGGTATATATTGCAAACATATTCAGCAACTTACCTTCATACACTCTTTTAAATGAATTTAAACATTTGATCACATACTAAACTGCAGAGCTCTAAACGTAAATAACACGCAAAAGCCAACTGGAGAAAGGCAGAAGAAAATTAGTCGTTTTGGCATAAAAAACTGTAATTACTTAGCTTATTTTCTTTTCCATTTATACAAATTATCATGGAATTTAATTTAAATTGGCTGAACCAGTGACAACAGAGCAATAAAAGTAGGACAAGGATACAGCGTAAGACAACAAGTAGAGCAAAGGGAAACCACAAATGAGGCATATAATTATTTAATTAACCGAAATAAGCTCGCCTCTATATCGCTCAAGTAGCATTTGTGTGTATCTGACGCTTTCCTCTCGACTGTAAAAAGGGGGAGAAATTTTTAAATCTGAGAGGAAAGCCAACATATTTCTTGGTATGCATGTATTTCTGGATGAATTCGCTTTAAAAAATGATGAATAGCGCAATATTTATGTTGACCTCAGATATGGCTGAAGTATGAGAGTTGTATGAACAACCCAACTAAAGTGGAGAGAACGATTTTCCATACTACATATTTACAACTCTGTTAATTGCATAAAGTCATATAAATATAAACGTATTTTAAATATTGTTGTAAGCATTGGCTATGAGCAAATTTAAGCTAGAAATATGATGAATAAACTTTTGTACACTTATAAGCATATAAAGTATTTTTGGATGGCACAAAATTCGAAATCTCATCAAAAAATCCCTGAGTGACGCCAGTCGATCCATTAAAATCCGGATCTGCGAGTGTAATTGATACCAAATGGGTCGGGCAAATCGAAGGTGTGAAATAACATCCTGCTGGAATGCAATTAATTGTAAAAATCACAATTTATTTATAAAACGTGACACTCAGATATAATCCAACAATCAACTAAAAATCCTTAATCATGGTCAGCTGAAAGCGCTAGATTTATATTAAGCATAGATTACATGACCTGCTCTACGTGTACCATTAATCTTACTCAGACATGATTGTTCAGATTTAAAGCCAGAAATCGGTGAGCACCAGCTATTCTTATATACAAAGAATACAGCGATGTCTCGTTCAATTCTTTCATGTTTGTGTGCAGTAAATCTTCAAAATCCGGTTATAATGATGAGCTAAGGAATATAGATAATTTTAAACCTTAAGTGGTTGGTATTCAATTTAAGTACAATACTTTCTTGTATGTTTTTTCTCAATTAAGTAGCTGAATTTTTTTAATTTAATTCGACCACCATTCAACTTAATGGCATCAGGATGATGATTACCAATTATCCAGTGCAATTAGCATTTACATGGAGCGGATTCAAATAAGTCTTTGGTCCATCAGACTTTCAAGAGTATATCATTTTTATTATTAAATAGTGGTTTCTAGTTCTGAGATAGACAGTAGCAAGAAGATTTGGTTGAAACGGTATGATGTAAATATATTAGAGTGCTCATTATTTCTCAAGCAAATTTTTTGTCAGACTTCTTCTGAAGTTTTAGCTCTAAAAACGTGATAAACTTAAAAAAACTACCTACTTTTATAATATTTTTGATGGCTATGAACTGATTAAACTAGAACTTGTGAAACAGGATATTCCAATACAAAGTTTAGCGCTCTACAAAAAATAACTGATTGATTTTTCCATAAAAATACTGTTTGAGCATTCATACAGTACACCCTGTCGGATGAGCAACATGGAATGTGTAACGCATTTTCTCAATACCTTTTGAAAAATCTTCAAAATTCAATTCTGATGTCCGTATGACGTAGTAAACTAGGGTGAGTAAAAAATTAGTGCTTTTTTTGCTTCATACTTTGAAAAACTGCTTGATACACCTCTAAGAAATGACCTGCAAGTATGAACTCTTAATTGTAACGGAAAGGTTCTCCGCCTAACGGTTTTCTATTTTTTATATTTTATGTATATATTTTTATTATTTGAAAACATATTTCGTTTGTTGGAGGAAATTGAATGCTCTTCAAATAAGTCTATTACTTCATAACACCATAGCTTAAACTAAAAGCATTATTAATATAACTCATCTCTATAGCTTTTGTTTCCATTTTTAGTGTTGACATTTTAATCCTATTAAAAAGTAGTACCATTAATTAAGATTAAATCCACTGCACTAGATAAACACTGCACAACCAATTTTAGTATGAAGTTAAGCTCAGATTTTGTTTTTCTGATAAAACCAGACGTTTATTTGGGGGGTTTTGTTTAAAAACATTTATTACTCGTTTCAGGTTTATACCTCTTTATTGCAAAAGTTTTAAATCTAGTCATGCTTATTTTCCGCAGAACCATAAAAATATTTACAAATTTATTTAAAGCTGCATTTCTCACAGAATGTAAGTAGGGCACACTGTGTTTTCATAATTGTGCATTTAGTAAGCAAACAACTGACTGATTTTCACATTAAATGTGGTCGTTACAAATTTAACTATTTTGTTGTAATTCCGACCGCAATCCAACTAACCACAGCTATTTAAAATCATAATTTGAATTTGCTAATGAGCGGCAAAGAATTAAATTTGAAGCAAATATTTTTATGTAATTAGGAAAAGTCCGAATTCATATAATGCAAGTACACACACACACACAAACATACCTGTATTATGGAACACCCTTTTTAACGAAATATCGATTTAATTAATTTCATAATTACACAAAATACAGCGCTTAAGCAGTTAAGGGGTAATACAGAGTTAGAATTTAACAAGGTAGATTTTTTTATTTTACTTTTTTTCCTTAATGTACATATATTTAAGAATATACACTGAAAATTTCATATTGTTCCGTTACAGAGTTCTTGGAAGTACAATGCCAAACTTTAAACAAGCTTTTTTTCAAAATGGTGGTTTCAAAATCGGTGGCCAACATTACTTGAAAACGGCTGAACCGATTAGTCTCAAATTTTAACACGAGCTTCTTAAGTATATATTTTTTTATTAATTAAATGAAGACTTTTTCTCACCGATAAATACTTTATTTTATCAAAAGTAAATTTAAGGTCGAAATTTTGTTCAAAAAGATTTCATAGGCAGGGCAGTATGAATACTTAACAGGAAAAAGTCTTGTTATCACACTTATAACACGACCTTGGTGGCTAATCGACCGGCACAAAACGTGACTGAATTTGGCTCAGAAACGTCGGATCTTCTTGGAACTTTTCAAGTGCTTTTAGAGCAAAGCGATATCGCTTGGGAAGGTCCAGCGGCTTCAGCTCTTGCACAAGCTATATTTCGTATGCTTTAAATTTAAGATCTCGAGGCAAAATGCGCCGAGTTCCATATGTCAGTCCGAGTTACTGTGAACGGCGCCGAATCGACTCTCCACGATCTGCGTGTACACTCTCAGCTACGACTGCTATATTTTCTTCAATGTCATATCATGAGCAAACGTCCTAAATATGAATTTAGTTGACATCGCAAGTAAAATATAACGAAAGCAATTCAATTTAGTATAATTGAGAAAAAATAAATAGTTAGAGATTAATGAATAACCGTTCAGAATTGACAATTATCAACATGTTGTTCCGAATGCATTGAATTGAATCTATATTCAGAAACCGAAATTAATAATATGAAAATAAAATTCTCTTTTATTAGAAGATACATTAGCAAATCTCTACTTTTAGTGCGTTAAAAATTTCTTCTTATGGGTCGATGGTGCTACAATTATAGAAGAAGAGAGTGGAGAGGGGAGAGGCTTTTAAAAAAATTAAAAGAAAAGAAAGAGAATTGTACAGAAAAATTAAAAAGTGCTAGGCTGCTGGATATCGCAGCCACACTTTCTCTTTCGATGGAAAAATGAACTGATGGCGAGAGAGACGTAGAGAATTTAAAATAAAATGAAAGCAATTTTTGTCGACACAACCTTTACACTTTGTTTCCTCAAAGGAAAATGTTGAGATTTATTAACGAAACAGTTGGTTGTTAGCAGTCAAATTTGGTAGATCAATGATGAACCTGAATATTCTATCAAGCGAAAGCCAAAGTATCACTAAACCACATTTTTAATTATTCAATTCATTTAATTATTTCGAAGAATAAAAATAGCTTATTAACAATTCTGCATATCCAATCACGTTTTAGTTTAACTTTTCCAATCGAAATGTTATCAGTGCCTAAAACATCTGCTGCAAATTGAATTAAGCGCCGGCGAACACTATCACATAGTCGAATAGCTTTTATTGTACAGCTTTCATAACCGAATTCAAATCGAAAAAACTCGAAAAATTTGGATTTTTATCTCACTTTTTTTGTGAAATTGATTGCCTTCCATCACAGAGCACAATCCCTTATAAGCACTTGAAAGCTATTTCCCAATTTGTTTGTTTCATAGTTAAATTGCCGTTCGTGCAGCTGTTGCTGCGCTCGATTTATTGATTGCTTTATAACGCTTCTAATTGGTGATTGTTTTGCTATTTTATTAGAAGTGGATTATGTGTAGGCGTTGAAGTTTCGCTTAATTCGCTACTGCTACTAATTGCCGTTTCGGAGCATTAATTGTTTTGTAGTTTGTCCACACTTGGCGATAATTGCGATTTGCATGCCTTTCTGAGATACCCCATATAGCATTCGTTTAAGATTTAAACTTCTTGATCTACAATTTGTTACTTAAAAAAATCGCTGCAATTGAGCAGATATCTTTGAAAGACATTTAAAATACAAGTTTCTCTAAGAACTAAAGTTTGGTTTGATACTATTCCATTAGTCGGCTTAAAACACGATTTTAGATGTTATCGTAGTAAGTCTCATGTTGGACGTCTTCCATACATACAACTAGTTTGATAAGAGGTTGGTATGAGTCTGTTGCCTATATATACAATATAAAGCTATACATCATTTTCCAATACCGCAACGCATATATACAAAATATTTTTTGATTAATTGCTATGTTCAAAGTACAATTCTAAAACAGTCTTCAAACTTTCACCATCGGAATTTATTCCTATCTTTTGAGGTTTTGTTTTCAACCATTTACTTTAAGAAAGAAATTTTTCATAGTAGCATACTTCTGAGTGACCGCATCTACCACTCAACTTCCTATTACTACATAAAACATCATTTAGTCCTAGCTTCCTAGGTAATAGCAAAACTCTGACTTTATTTCTGTAGCGAAGAAAGCTTCTTATAAACTCCGGAAGTCGATCGGAAGCGACCGAAAGCCTGCCAGACCATTCTTTTTTGGAGTAACACATCACAAATAGGAAACGAAATTATGGACTAAATATTTAGTGAAGAACTAAAGTTAATTAAATATATTTAGGTGTGGATTTGGTTAGTGAAAACGAAGGACTCCATACCATAATCTGCCGGAATTCTGGCAGTAAGGTTCAACTAATCTAAATTAAGCAACAACTAATATTAAATAAAAATCCAACATTTCGCCTCATGAAGACTCATTTTTCCATACTTCCATATCTAAATATTCGCTTTCCTTGGTATTTTCTGTACATTTTGTCAATCATTAGTTAGAGGATTAGAAGTTAGTCATTGAATTTAAAACTACAATACATACATATGTGTTTTCACAGAAGAATTGTGTTATTGTCTCCGCTCTGCTTTTTGCTTCATTGGGAAATTCATCGATCGGTTAATTGAATGGAAACTTCCAAACTACATATCCTTTTCTTCTTTAATAGCGTAGATACCGTTATAACCGCGGATAGCCGAGTTAACAACAGCGCGCCAATGGTTCATCCTTTACGCTGTTTGGCGCCAATTGAGGATTCCAAGTGCCTTCCCCTTTCTCTGTTTCCCCCGGCGGGTACTGCGTCGAGTACTTACAGAGCTGGAGTGCTTTCAACTCTACGAACGACATGATCTAGCCAGCGCGCCGAACTATGTCAATGTCATCGTATAACTCGAACACCTCATCATCATTCCATCGAATGCGATATTCCCCGTTCTCAAACCACAAAGGACCATAAATCTTCCGCAGAACTTTTCTCTCGATAACTCGTAACGTCGACTCATCAGATGTTGTCATCGTCCATGCCTCTGCACCATATAGCAGGACGGGGATGATGAGTGACTTATAAAGTTAGGTCTTTGTTCGTCGAGGGAGGAATTTACCTCTCAATTGCCTACTTAGTCCGAAGTAGCACCTGTTGGCATAAGTTATTCTGCATTGGATTTCGAGGCTGTTGTTGTTTTAAGTGTTATGACTGTCATCAGTGCCATGGTAGCCAAATCGCGAGTGCGACGACTGTTTGTTTGATGACAGGAAATATTTAGTCTTGCCCCCGCTCACTACCAGACCCATATGCTTTACTTCCTTATCCAGTCTGGAGAAAGCAGAGCTAACGGCGCGGATGTTGAGGCCAATGATATCAATATCATCGGCATAAGCCAGTAGCTGTACACTCTTATAGCAGATTGTAACTGCTCGATTATGTCCTGCAGCTTCAATTATTTTCTCCAGCAGTAGATTGAAAAATTCGCACGATAGGGAGTCACCTTGTCTGAAACTTCGTTTTGTATCCCAGAGCTTTTGGTATTGTTGAACGTAAGTTTACACAGCCGTATTAGTTGTGCGGGGGTACCAAATTCAGTCATAGCGGCATTAAAGCAGCTCCTTTTCGCGCTGACTAAAACAGCGACGAAGAGATGACGTGTGTATCCTCTTTTCACTGGTCTTTTCCTAGATTTGGCGCGTGGTGAATAACAGATGGGTTGTTGCCACACTGATAAGGTCCAATCAGTTTGTTGACGGTGGGCTTTAATCTTTCACACAATACGCTCGATAGAACCTTATATGCGATGTTGAGGAGGCTTATCACATGGAAGTTTGCGCAGCTTGTGGGGTCTCCCTTTTTGTGGATTTCGCAGAGCACACTTAAATTCCAATCGTTGGGCATGCTTTCGCCCAACCATCTTTTACAAAGAATCTGATGCATGCTTCCTATCAGTTCTTCGCCGCCGTATTTGAATAGCTCGGCCGGCAATCCATCGGCCGTCACTGTCACTTATAAAACACATCAATCTGAATTTTTCCTCACTTAAATATAACAATATATTGAGGATAATGAAAACTGTCTCACTTCAACACATTTCATTAGAGTAAATACGGTTTTTCTCGAATGCATATACATATGTATCTTGCTTATATTGAAAGTTATGTTGAAGGAGATGAGCAGTGAAAGTCAAATGTACTCTAATCGAGTGTCTGCGTTCATGAGCTCGTAATTTTATGTTAGCCCATGGCAGTATGGGTCACACTTTCTTATTATCTACTTTTAGGCGCTTGAATTACAACGTGTAGGGCGTGTTATGGTACAATGTTTATAGGAACAATTTCTTAACTTTTCGTCAAAAATAATAAAGAACCTAAATTATGTTAAATAATTTCAATCTCTATGTTTTGCATTATGTTGTTTACATACATATATCTATATGTATAATAAGTAGTATATATTATACATATTTATCGTTGTTCATATACTCATTGTTTTCTTTTAACTCAAAGCAGCAACTTTTGTGTTATCAGTTCATTATCTCTTCAACCAATCCGTATTATGTAATTAATTTCACATAGTCACTGACCACTTGAAATGATAAGAGCGAAAGTAATTACTTTGCAAAAGCAATAATTGTAAATTGGCAATAAAGCAAACGTCAGGTTTATTAAAATTAAATAATATAAATTTAATCGAGAATGCCGCCCAACTCACATGGAAAATAACAACATTAGTTTGATTCTATGTAATTTTATATACATACATGGGTAATTGCACATGTAGGTAAACTGGACTCCATGAAGTCAGCTGCGGACAAACCAATGGAATTAACTTATCAAAATAATTTACGAATAATTAAAAAGTTTCTTAGCTTAACGGTTCTGCTTAATACCAAAAATAATCGAGTTAAATATGGGTCTAAATACTAACGAAAATTTGTATTTTTGAGGTACAGGGATTGTCCGGATAGTAATAGGACTGAGTCGATTTAAAAAAATTTAATGAACCTATCGTTACAAATATCAAAATCAAAATATCAATATCAAATCACGGAAGGCATTCTCCGGAATAGCCTTGAGAGCCGAGGTGCATGCTGCTTGGATCCCCTCTGTCGTCTCAAAATGGCGTGTGCCACTCGGAAGATTGCCTCTTTGTCTCGGGATCATACTCAAAGATCCATGAATCGACACCTGTGATTGATTACCTTATTGGAGAATTGGTGGGCACTTTCACACAAGTTCAAATTTTCTTGGAACACTTGCACTTGCCGCAATTTCTGGTCGTCAGTGAGCACTTTTGGGACCATCTTCGCGCACGCTTTGGGCATGTTCCAGTGCTCCGTCACAATATCAAGAACCACAAATTTTGATAAATTTAACATCTGTGCAATTAAAGGTATACTTAGTCGACGATCTGAGTTCAAAACTTGCGCACACGAGTCACATTGTCGGTATTTGTCGAAGTCACAGGTCTCCCAGCACGGTCTTCATCAACGACCTCTTCCCAATCCTCCAAAAAGGACTGTTGCCACCGAAACATATTACTTCTTGCTAAAGCAACATCTGGGTAAGCCTGCTTAATCATATCATACGTTTCTTTCGCAGATTTACCGCTTTTCCCACAGAATTTAATAGCTCTAACGAACGCTGCATTTTCGGCTTGCACCACACACACAAACACGTCACGTGAAAATTTTTGTTCTGTCTTTCCCGGTGTTCGAAGACAACTTTACTAGCCGCTCGTTCGTTAGCTAGGAACGCCTTCTACCGAATCATAATAAAAGAAATTAATTATTGTGATAAAGGCTAAATAAGCGCACTTTCTTTTGCTCAGAGGTTAAACATTGCACCAAAAATGAATTGAAATCATCCAAATTGCACTGGATAAAAAAAATCGAACTGTGAGACACGTGTGGACCGTGTGGACAATTGATCCATATCTGGGTGAGCTACTGGTGAAAATATTGGTCACTTACGACAAAGTCAAGTGAAAAGGATCATAGTCAAATCATGGGAATCCCACCAAGTAGGGATGAACAAGGAATCATCTACTGTGAGCTGCTCCCCTACGGCGAAAGTCTTAATACGAACGTGTATCGTCAAGATTCGGACCGTCTCAATGTAGCAATCGAACAGAAACGGCCAGCTTTGACCGATTGTAGAGGGATTGTGTCCATCGGAAAATTACAAAAAATTGCTGGAGAATTCAAATATTTCAATGAAAAAGTAATCATACCACTTTTCACCGATCTGAAAGTATTATTTGAGATTTATGCAATATTATTCCATCTTGTAAGGCGTTATAAAAAGTTATACATATATCTTTTTAGTCATTGAATATTGTCGGAATGTCGGATCAGTTCATAATGGAGTAAAATCTAGCACTGGAAGATTAAAAATCTTGAAGATAACTCTTCACTAAACCTTCAAAAACATTTTTTTTGTCATAAAATATATTTATTTCATAAAGATTAAGGTTTTGAAGTACATTTGTAGATAAATCGTTGACTAAGTGAATCAATTCGGCACTGTTCTTCTTTTTAGGTCACACATCTTTTAGCATAACTGAGGCAGCGCTTCGTACAACAATCGTCGGCCAAATTGCAAAAATCACCAACTTTGCCACATTCTGTGTTGCGCGCGGGCGGCTGAAAAATAGAATGAATAAATATGTCATTAAGAAATACGACGATTCCATAGGTGCAAAAATAAATGAAAATTTTCCGATAGGAAACATAAAAATGTTGCAGCAACAACATATGACAGAAATGTAATCAATATAATAAAAAAATCAATATAAGCTCAGGGCTGCTCAACTAAAAAGTTTTTTTACTGTAATTAAATGAAATTCACACAAATTGGCAATCAATTTTACCTCATCCACTGACATCAACTGCGCCGCAGCAGCCGCAACTTTATCGCCAGACGCCACCGCACTTGTTTCGTCCTTGTAGACTTCGTTCACGCCCGACTCAGCTGCCAGTGCAACTGTTGCCTGTTGGCTTGGCAACTCCACCGCTTGTGGCACTGCCACCGATGCCTTCGGCAAACTTTTTGCATGCTGCACGTTCCACAAATGTAATTTTATAAGCACATACATACATGATGTTGTTTTTGTATTATATATGTGCATACACGTCCGCAATTTCATAACAACATTCATTAAATGCGTGTTGGAAGCAACAAACCGCCGCGGATGTTGGGGGTTGGTATGGGCGAAAGCATGAAAGAAAAGATTAATTACATTTATGCTCAGTAATTTGGAAATTCTTCTTGTAAATTTGCGATATTGAAGCAACTAAGTACTACTATGCATATACATGTACACACATATGAGTGGGTGATCATAGGCATGCATACCCACAGACAAATACAAGAGCAACGACTAGCTAGTGGAATGACTATTGATTGTTTTAAACCACTTTAAGCTGAGCACTGGGGAAGTAGAAAATAACAACAACAATTGTATAACTCTCATTTTTCCAAAGCATTCTTATTAGCTTACTGCATTTCTTATCAGCTTACTATATTTCACCAAAGTTCCTTCTTTGCTTCCAATATTTCGAACTTTCGCCTCTGAAACGCTTACAACTTTGCTTTAACTCATGAAATAGTTTGGCCAATCTTTACTATTCTAGCTTAATTTTTAGCTTAGATAAATGACTTCAGCAACTCGGTATAAGAAAACTGTTGGGCGGAACTTCAAGCTCCTTACGTACAGCTGCAAACGAAATCATTGGTTTTCGTAAAGGTCAGTTGATTCGATGAAAACTGTCGTGTCGCAGTGGAGAGAAGGCAGACAGCCTACCTCGCACTGTAGCGATCGAACACAATACGATCGAGGTGGGACAAAGATTTGATAGGGGATGCGTCTCCCATTTGCAGAGGAAAAATGAAATAGGCCTAAATGCGGGAGTAAGCTGGCCGACAAGTCACTGTTGACTGGCGCAACTTTGAAATCGTAGATAGTTTCGTCCATCTTGGAACAAGCATCTACATTATCAAGAATATCAGCCTTGAAATGCAACACAGAATCGCTCTTGCCAACAGGTGTTACTCTCTTCCTCTTCGAAGAAGAAAGACGAAACTCCATAAGTCCCACATTATTTCCGTCTTGCTATCATGCGGAGGCATAGATAATGTCAGCATCTAATGAGTCGGCCTTAGGAGTGAACGAGAGAAATGTTTTGCGAAATATTTATGGTCCTTTGCGCATTGCCAACGGTGTTTACCACAATCGATGGAACGATGAGAGATATACGGCGACATTGATATAGTTCAGCGCATCAAGAGAAAACGGCTGCGCTGGCTAGATCATGTTGTCAGTTGGAAAAGAACGCTCCAACTTTGAAGGTTTTCCAATCAGTACCCGCCGGCAGAATCAGAGGAAGAGGAGACCTCCGCTCCGTTGGAGAGAAATATTGCTATTAACTTGGCTATAACCACGTAAGCGGTGTCTACGCCAGTAAAGAAGGAGGATAAGGTGATTTCAGCGAGCACGCACTCGGGTAAGAGCTTGGTATTGTTCCTCTCCTTTAAGAATCTTATTCTTGATATAATAGAGATTTCTAAAATTCTCATTTTTTAGCTTTGCTGAGTCCAACATTCATATAGAAATCTGTAATAGGTCACCGGGGTGAAACCCTAGATGTCAACTCTATTCCGATAATTTACAATCTGTTCACAAACAATATCTATTTTTTGGCTGATAACATTTTCGACAAGTTTAAACTTCAATTTGTGATTCTCTCATTTTGACCGAAGTTAACTTTAACTTTCTAGCTTAGTGGCCATCAGTAAACGTACTATTCCATCACATATCACATGATTTCACTTTTTATACCAGCATTATTTGATTGTTCAGTCCCAACTCTTACCACTTAGAAGACTACATATATTCATTTACTATCCTCTTGCCAACTTCACAGAGCATTGTTCGTATATTTTACGCGATTATGAACAGAACAAAACGTTAACTTCGGTTTCAACGAAGCTATCATACCCTTCACAAAGGTTCCTTACAAGGACTTGATTTTGATCGTTCATTTTGTATGACAGCTACACGCTAAAGTAATCTGGTGTAAAAACTTTCTTCGAAGATTGCACCATTGTCTTAGAATAATCCTGGCCAAATTTCTTGAAGATGTCTGGCTAAATGGCAAAATCGACTCAGCTTGTCGTGCTGATCATTTATGTATATATTTTATAGGGTTTCTGTAGTTTCCTCTGGCGTGTTATAAATTTCAGGGCAGACTTAATATAATCTCTCTCTCTCTCTCTACGTTTGAAACTAGCTCTTGTAAAGAAAAATTAAGCAAACTACATTCATACCCATAATATGTGGATAACTATTTCAAGTATTCTAATAACTTTTTGGTCTATCTTCATATATTTAGAACGAAATATTGGATTTAAGCCAGTGGTGCGTTCGATTCGCCACCCAACAAGCTTGAGCGAAGCTACAACAGCTAATAGTATGAATATATGAGTACGCAAGCACGTATGTTTCTTTGAGAGCCTACCATAACACACAACGATACCAACAACAATTGCAAAAACGTTGTTTTCGTTACGCTCATCATATTGGCTATCACTCCACTTCAAGTTAATTCACTCCTATAAACTTTCGTTTTAATTACAACACGATTTAAATTAAAGGCAATTAACTGTACGCTCTTGTCACTTTCAATTTCTGAACTGTGTCGATAAGGGCCAATTTACTGCTTATTATATATTCGCTGGCGAAAATTTTCACTTTATCTTTACAAATGTAAATAAGAAAGTTTAATTCTGTAGACGATGTCAACAGTGCCCTTTTACCATCGTCAATATAAGAAGACGAGGCACAATTTTATCGCTCTGACACATTTTCCAGATTTTTTGTTTATCAACAAACTTGCGAAATTTCTCACTTCTTCAACTACTTATACGTATCTTACTTGGTGTCCACTTGAAATTTTATTTTATTTTGTTTATTCGCCATGTGCTAATTCTTAAGAAGTAATTCGGTATTTGTTAATAAATCTGACTTACTTCCTGAATAATGCTGAATTGCATAAATTTAAATTGAAGTTTTAACGGTACGAGTATTACATTTTTTGATGAGAATGAGTTTGAAAGAACTGATGGGATTAGATTGACATTCTGTGGAAAGTAAGCATGGCTGTGTTCGACTTCTATAAATTTATGAACCAAACCTAATTGGGCTCAATATTTAGTTGTTATTCTAAAAACATTTGTCATTTGTTAGAGAATTTGCATTACGACTATTATTTGAGTGATCACTGTGGCTATTACCACTTTTTTTCTCAGTTTCGCTACATAAAAAGTGCCCTACAAAATATAGGCTAAACTGAACTCTAATGATTTATTAGAAATTGCAGGGCGGTATCGCGTCCAACTTTCAAAAATTGTAAAATAAACCGAAACCCGAACAGTCACAGGAGATTAAGTCGAAGTTTGTTTGAACATATATTTTAAATGATTTGATCGGAGCTTATGGGCAAACGCTAAAGTTCTTTGAAACCGACCTGGAACATTAAAGCATTCATTCATAAAAATTATGTTTACAATTAGAACAACTGAAACAAGATTTTATTCATTCTAAGCTTAAAATGCACCGTTATAAGAAAAATACGCTCTCTCAATTTTATTAAGGCAACTCACATATTAGCTGATGAATGCGTTATACAGTCACCCGGAAGTTCGAAAATCTTTATATTAGGTATATGAGGGCTAAGGGAAGTATTGACCCGAGTCAACAGACATTCTACTATCAGAAAGTAATTCTCTCTAAATTTCAATTATACTACAGTAGTATATCTCACACATTGATCGATATTTTCGGTAAAAAGTCAACTATAAGCACTGCGTTTACATATTCCGTTCCTAGGGGCTTGAACAGTTTAGGTTCGATTTGGGGAATTTTTATTCATAAGCTGGCACACGCGAGTGGCACTATTTGTGCAAACTTTTATCCCGTTTTTATTTAATATTCCTGATTTGCATACTGGAAACTGAAAGTTTCAAATGGAATTTAAAAAAGTCATATATTTCCCATAGGCATGGCTGTAGCCCGATTTCGCCAATTTCAGACGAATGTCACGTGGGTTCTCGGCTTTATTAAAGTCCCCTTATACCATCTCGGAGGTATAATTTGATGTTTCTGTCGTATATACAGGGTCCGTCGCGAAAGAAACAGGACTGTTAACAAAAAAAAAAAAAAAATTAATACTTTTCAAAAGTTATATTTTTTTATTCAAAGTAGTTTCCTTGTGCTTCTATACAGCGTTTAGCCCGGTCAATTGGCATTTCAAATGAGTGTTTAAGGTCATTTTTCGGAATGCTCTTGAGAATATCGGTCGTCGCCTTTTGGATAGCTGAAATGTCCTGAAACCAGTGTCCTTTCATAGGCAAATGAAGTTTTCCGAATAGGCAAAAATCAATAGTTAATATGGAGTTTTTTGTCAAAAAATGAGTGACAAGCGTCGACCGATGACACGGCGCGTTATCGTGCAACAAGCGCCAGAACCCTGCCTCACGGTATTGTGGTCGAGCACGACGAATGCGTAACAAAAGAAGCTTCATAACACCAAGGTAAAACACAGCATTAATCGTTTGGCTAGGTGGGATAAACTCTCGGTGTACAATACTCTCGGGATCGTAAAAACAAATCAGCATTGTCTTTATTTTTGACTTCTGAAGACGACCGACTTCTGATCGGAATCGTTTAAACCACTCATGCACATTACTACGGGATAGGCACTGATCACCATAAACTTTTTTCATCATTTGAAATGTTTCAGTAAACGTTTTCCCAAGTTTAAAACAAAATTTAATATTTGCTCTTTGTTCAAAATGCATTTTATGACCGATGACCAAAAGCTGCTGTCACTTTTTGATCGATAACATCGATTGTAGTTATCCAATTGTCTTAAAATTTTTACGAAATATCAACAAGAGATCAAACTTTTTATTTCATATACCCACCAATAGGTGGCGCCACCAGAAACAGTTATATTTAAAAAGTTCTGTTTCTTTTGCGACAGACCTTGTAGTTATTAATTTATCGGACTTTTAGTAGTTTTCATCCATTTTCAAAGTTCTTATAATATATGCGCGATATCGAACTCGATGCGAAAAGAATTTTCAATTGAAAATAATTATGCGATTATTGATACCGTCGATAACCTGCTTTGCCATAAGTAACCTCTTTATCAATATTGATGCAAAAAACAGGGTGTGCACAGGATACATCAGTATCTGCGTTAGTGTATGTTGCTTGTTCGAATAATTTGTTTTCGATACGGTTTCAATGAGTTCAACGTAAGTTCTGCCGATCGAACCGGCAAATTTTATGATCGAAAAGGATTCAATGATTAGACCCATAGATTTTTTAAACTCTTTTATGCTGTAAAAACGTGTTTTTTCTTGCTTTATATATTTTTGACTTTTGAAATTTTTGTACCTTAAATGGACTTGAATAATATTCATTATAGTATTTTGGAAAACGAGAATTTTATTTCTGGTCTTAAAAACTAAGCCTAAAACTAAATCATGCAGTTGTTCATTTATTTTAATTGACAAACTGCAACTCTTTATATGTATGTATCTCAATTTATTCTAAGTATTACCAGCAACCGTTACATGTTGCGAGAGTATAAAATAATTGGTTAATTGGATCGTCGTGTCTCTGCCAAGTAATATTTTCGAGAGTGACGAGAGTGTAAATGAGAAAAACCCAAAATTTGTAAATTGCGCTGCTGTCACTCAGTTGTTCAACAGTAATAATAGTTAATTGATATTTTGCATATTCATACTAAAAACTTTTACGACGCCATAAAAGGCTAATCGTTTCTTAAAATAAATAAAAATGGGCATATGATACTTGGCCGCGCTGCAAGAGGGCCCTATGTAACGCACTGGTGTAAGAAACCATGGCAGCGTTGGGTGCAGCACTCTTCGTGGCGATAACACTGAAAGTAAGAACAAAGTAAAACAACGATAAGGCCACAATTAGTATATGTTCGTGGGTGTGTTGACATGTAAACTGGTCTTGTCTTACCTTCTCGCCAATTGCTTTACACTGACTCGTTGTTGTTTTTAGCGGCTCACCATCAGCTGTAGCAGCTTTCTCATCTTCTGCTTTCACATTTGGCGCAGCCTCAGTTGATACAGATTCTTTTGGCGCAGCCTCAGTTAATGGAGATTCTTTTGGTGCGTCTTGGTCCGTTTCTGTTTGCTGTTCCAACTGCTTCGGCTTCGGGTTTCGCGGCGCATCTTGCGGTTGTAAAACAAAGAATATGAAATCTGGCCCATTTGGAGTGTCTGCATCGCCGCTGCGCGTTTGCACCGCCGCGAAACGTTCTTGCAAAACTGGCTCCACCGTTTCAACGCCCCACTCACGCCTGGCGTTGAGCAAATTTTTCAATGTTAGCTTAGATTTTCCTGCAATGCCACTGCCGCTTTGCGATTGCGTGAGCGCGTTCTCATGCACCATGTTGACCTCAGCTAAACTTTCTAGCAATTCCTCGAATGTCATGCTGGGACGCTCGTAAAGTGGACCGGGGCGCCGCTTGCCAATGCAACGGTACGAGTAGGTTAAACAAGTATTTGAACAGCATTCCCAATGCTCTTGACACTAGAATAAAATTTATAAGTAATTATTTTTGTAGATGCTTTTCAAAGATCAAATAGTGTGAATTTCCACTTACATATTCATTGTATTCGGCGCATTTCCTTTGCGCTCCCAAGGTGTTATCACAAATCGCCAAGCACAAAAAAACAAAGAAAAGAAATTTTACAGAATCACTCGTATTAAACATGTTTACTGTTGTAAAGCCGGCATTCAACTGATGCACAAAGCAGCCGCTCCGCTTAAGTTATCGAAGCGCTTAGCTGAAACTGCTGCCAGGGTTGCCGCATGACTTTCAACTGGCTCTGGAATAAACTTGAAAGATTTGACTTGAGTAGCGAGAACCGAAGAACATATGTCAACATTGTCATATAACATGAAGGAGAACAAAGACAACAAATTTTCTGACTCAAATATTTAAGAGTTCTCAAGTGGCACATATATGTACATATGTTATGTGTTCGAACTCCAAAACTGTTTTACCGACATAGTTTGCTTTACTTTCGCACTAATTTCGATACCATATTTAATTACAATTCTTCTAAAAGGTACTTAAAAATCGGAACAAGGCTTTGATATGTTGAAGTCATCAAAATTATGATTTTTTTTAAGATATAGTGAATAGTTAAAATATGATTTTAATGGGTGATTCTTTCGAGATTCCTTACTTTTTTAAAGAAAAAACAGAAATCAAATTTAGTCGGAAATGTTTTTATCATACGAAAGAACAATCTTCGGTATTTATTTTTTGAAGATTATTTCTTTTAAATGTTGGCCGCGGCTATGTCTCAGACTGTTCATTCTTTGAGTGCAATTTGAGGCTACAATTTCAGACACTAAGTAGTCGGTTATCATGGCTCGATAACGATCGCCATTGACGGTTGATTCCACCGGCCCACAAACCACACGAAATCGTTGTTTTTTTTCTGAATGAAAAGGTAGTTCTTTAATGGGCCTCATCGCTGAACTAAATTTCAGCCGAAAACGTCGGATCTTCTTGAAACTCTTCAAGAGCTCGTAGAACAAAGCGATGTCGTCTTGGAAGGTCGAACGGCTTCAGTTCTTGCACTAGCTATATTTTGTACGCTTTTAATTTAAGATCTCAACGTAAAATTTGCCAAGTCGTTCCGTACGTCAGTCCGAGTTGCTGTGAACGGCGCCGAATCGACTCTCCATGATCTTCGTGTGCACTCTCAGCTACGGCTGCTACATTTTCTTCAATGCGTGGTGGACGTGGTCCATTCGGTCGAATATTATCCACTAATAAATGCTGAGTCTCAAGATGAGTGATGGTGTTGCGAATAGTAAGCTCAGTAGGCCGTTTATGTTGAGCATAAGGTGAGCGCAGCGCGCGAAAAATATTCTTTGAAGAATGTGAATTTTCGCAATAAAGTTGACCCATTTGTAAACTTTGTTCAGGCATAAGTCATTCCATGACGAAATGCCAAACAATATTGAACAAAAGGAACAAGACACCTTGACACGACTCAACCGTGATATGCCAAAAAGGCCATTGTAAAAAGTACCTTTACTTGGCTCACCCGTTATAATAAAGAGTTCTCATAAACAACCTCCACGAAAAGTCGGCGATCTGTTCCTTGGCTTACAGTTATTATTATTATCTCACTTAATGCACTATCCTTTGATGCCAGTTCAAAAAGCGCCACATATAGTTATATCTAACGTCTGGTGAAAAATACCAATACCCTGAGTTGAGGTCAGTTTTTAAAGAGTGCAATTTATACTTTATATATACTTGAGTCTACTTGTATACTCATACATTCTTCTTTATATTGTAATTTCAGTAAAAATTCTCGGATACCAGGCCAACCCATTAGCAGCAGCCGCATTCAGCGACTCTATAACCAGCTCAATATCTCTTCTTTAGCGAGTTTATTTAACATTTATTATATTAATTGAGTGAAATTGCCATCAGCCATGACTGATCTGCAAACAGATCACGTCAAACTAAAAAATATGGCAAGTAAACTTTAAATAGCCACCAAAACTGTAAACAAACCAAAAAACAAGAAAAATTGTTAAATTTGCTTGCGACAAAGCTATAATACCTTTCACAGGCGCAATTCTTATACAATTTCTTATATAACCGCGTAGCGGTGTCTACGCCAGTAAAGAAGAAATATATACACTTTGGTTATCTCCGACGTTTCCTTAGATGTTACAAACTCCGTGGCAAAGATAATATACAGTATTCAGGGTATACTTGTATAACAGCGAGCGAAGCTTTAATTAGTAATAATTCACGTTGATGAATGTCAAACAAGTTATTTGCGATATCGACAGAATTCAAAGAAAAAACAAAAATTGTTTGCCTCACAAAAAGTTCTTTAAAAAATCTATCATATACTAACTACTAATCATGCAATTGGCAACTCAAAGTCAAGCAAATCAGAGAACTAAAACAAAACAAATAAATAAACTTTTGTTTTGCTAATTTTTTCGTACTTCCCATCGATTGTTGCACTTTTTTACTAAATAAATACACATATGGAAATACATATCTACATATGCGTACATACAAACATACATACATATGTATGTGCACAAATTAATCTCAGCCTAGAGAAGCGATTAAACAAAACACAAAAACACTGAAAAGAAATTAAATTGTAGTAGAAATTGTTTTTTTTTTTTTGTTTTGTTAAAACGAGAATTTGTTGACTAATAAGCTGTAAACAACGGCAATGTCTGACTGCGGGATTTACGGAAATTACGATGCAAAGTTTGCCAAAAAACGCACACTTTTGACAAAACCAAAATAAGCGTGCTTTAATTTATTTTTTAGTTAAAAATTTTATAAGTCAGAAAAAAACATTGTGCCATACGAGGTTAGCAAAGCGCTCCAGTAGTTAAGGTCTACCAGATTTGAGCACTTTTCGAATAATAATGAGAATATCAAGAAATAATCCATCAAAGGACTTTTAATAGGAGTTGCTCATCAGTTACCGTAATTACTTTTTCTATATATATATAGAAGAGTTTTAATTTATTTTTTCAAAGATTTAACCTTCAAAAGTCGCTTATATAAATTTGATAGCTGTCGATTCATCGGTTCTTTATTTGAAATTATTACTGCGAGAATTAGCAACTTTTGATATTGGTAAAGAAATGGATGCTTATTTCGACAGCGAACACAACAATCAAGGATTGATATGATAAGTTTAAACGTGGTAAAAGTAGCATCGAAGACGGTGAACGCAATAGACGCCTAATAAACTTTTTGTTACCAAAAATGGACGAAAACATCACAAAAGATCCACAAAATATGGCCATTTTGAGGGATAATTGTTATCTGAAGACAACGTAAGCACTCTAAAGATATCGATTTAACTGACTATTTTTTGTGGGGCTACGTCAAGTCTAAAGTCTACAGAAATAAGCCAGCAACTATTCCAGCTTTGGAAGACAACATTTACGAAGAAATTCGGGCTATTCAGTTGCCCAAAATTGACAGTGTTTTCCGAATGGACCACATAAGACGTATTTCAACATTTAAATGAAATTATCTTCAAAAAGTAAATGTCATGAACCAATCTAACGTTTCAAATAAAGAACCGATGAGATTTTGCAAATTTTATGCGTTTTTTTTTTAAAAAAAAAGTTATCAAGCTCTTAAAAAATCACCCGATATAAATTTGGTAGCTGTCGTATTATTACTGCGAGAATTAGCAACTTTTGATATTGGTAAAGAAATGGATGCCCCAGCGAACACAACAATCAAGGATTGATATGATAAGTTTAAACGTGGTAAAAGTAGCATCGAAGACGGTGAACGCAATAGACGCCTAATAAAGATTGTTACCGACGAAAACATCACAAAAGTCCACAAAATAATTTTGGATAATTGTTATGTGAAGACAACAAGCACTCTAAATATATCAACTGAACGTGTACTTCATACGAGGGCTGCTATATGTATATATTCTGGCCTAGGGCAACACTAAGTGTTGCCAGGTGCAATCTGACATTTCCATTGGAAAGTTTGACATTTTTTAGCATAACATCACTCAGAACGTTTTGTCATTTAATCGTGAATTGTTTTATGTGCCGAATCATAGATCTATGCGTATGAGCCCGAAACAAAACAACAATCGACAAAAAAAAAATATAATAAAAAAAATAAAAAAAAAACAAAAAAAAATTAAAAAGAAACCATTTTCGGTGATAAATATGCCTATTTACATTATTAGGCCAGAAATATATATAGCAACCTACGTATTATTCTCAAATGTTTGGTTACAAGAGAGCTATATGCTTTCGACCAAAAACAATGGCGAGTTCGATATTCGCGTGTACGGCATACGATTGACCCTCTCCACAGCGTGGAAAAACGCAATAGTCGGCTGGCAAGAAGGTTTTGGCGTCTGTTTTTGGAATGCGCATGGAATTTGCATTGACTACCTTGAAAAAGAAAGGACCATCAACAGCGACTATTACATATTAAAATCATCCAAAAGAAAAATTAAGAGTTATTTTACCAAGTCAGTGCAAACGATGCCACAAAACCATTAATTGGGCTTCGAATTGCATGCGCATTTACCGTATTTTCCAGATCTGGCCCCAACGACTATTTCGTGTCCTCAGATCTCAAAAGAATGTTTGATGCAAAGATATTTTCGTCGAAGAGGTAGTCGCCGAAAATGAGCTTTATTCGTCGTATCTGCAGAAGTGGTATCGAAAAGTTGGAGGGTCACTATAATTAGTGTTTCACTTTTGAAGGAACTATTTTGAATAAGAAAAACGAATCTTCCAAAAAAAGCAAAAATTCGAGGATATATTTATTGTATATAAAATTTACAATTAGCGTAAGTATTTTAATAACAAATATACCCTATTTTCCCAAGAAGTCAATTAAAAATTTTGTTTCTAAATTTTTTTTTTAATTTTGAAGACACAAAGTCTTAAGACATCTTTGAACACATCTCATGTTCTTCTGTGTTCTCAGATTAATAGAAAATATGATTCAGTTAGTTCTGAAATCACTTTACAGAAATATAGTCAGACTATATGTCGGCTTATAATGCATCATTTCCCAAATATGGTTCTATTCTTTGATATGATCATCTTTTAGAGTAACGTATTTATTTTAAATGTCGTCCGAAATAACTGCTGCTACTACGACATAATAGGAAGAAGTAATAAAAAACGTAATTTTAACCGGGTTTTTGAGTTTTTTGGGCATATCTGCCAAAGTAATGTATATATTTTTAATACCATCAGGAGAAAAAGATTTCAACAATCAAATTCATCATTTCATCATTATCATTTCTATAAATCTGATATTGTGTTTTGAGATTTTTTGTTTGAAAAATATGATTAAGGGGCTCACAACTTGTCATAGTTATATCTTATAACTTTATGAGACTGAAACTCCTAAAAGTGTTTGCGACATAAGAAGGTAAGTTTGCACCAAATTTCATGAAAGAAAATAATTTTTCCTACAAGATGAAGATTTCCCAAATCGAAAATAGTTTTATGTGAATTTTCACATTAATTTTGAGGTTATGTGAAAAAAGTCGGTCTGCAAAAGTTATAGATGGGTTTCATCCTACTGCAATTTTTCTGCTTTAAAGAATTATTTGCCCTTTACTAGCCGTTTTTTGAATCTGGTAAAAGAGGGATGAAATGAAAGAAGACGTTATATATATATAATGTTAATTGATAATTTCATAATCTTCGGTGATCGAAAAAAAAATACTGGCAGGAACTTTATCGGTCAACTATTTTGTTTTTGTGCGCTTGAAAATACTTTTTGCGGGAAAAACGTTTCAAAGTTCATCCACTGTCAAATATTGGAACAGAAACTCGTTCTTTTTGCATTTTATTAGTGTCAGATTGTTTTTTGAACGGATGTCTTGTTGATCGATCTTCCGCAGCGCGTTATCTTACTATGAAAACTCCCTTCTGGAATGACAAGTCATTTACGTAGCTAAAATTTTATAAAAACAAGTAAGGAAGGGCTAAGTTCGGGTGTCACCGAACATTTTATACTCTCGCATGATAAAGTGATAATAATTTACATATTTTTTTATTTTGCTGTAAAATTAATTAGATTAGATCAATTTGTGTACTTTGAGCATTGAATTGTATTTTCATCTCCTAATGTATATATTATACAGAGAAGGCATCAGATGGAATTCAAAATAGCGTTATATTGGAAGAAGGCGTGGTTGTGAACCGATTTCACCCATATTTCCTACATGTCATCAGGGTGTTAAGAAAATATAATGTACCGAATTTCATTGAAATCGGTTGAGTAGTTCCTGAGATATGGTTTTTGGTCCATAAGTGGGCGGCGCCACGCCCATTTTCAATTTTTAAAAAAAGCCTGGGTGCAGCTTTCTTCTGCCATTTTTTCCGTAAAATTTGGTTTTCTGACGTTTTTTGTTAGTCGGTTAACGCACTTTTAGTGATTTTCAACATAACCTTTGTATGGGAGGTGGGCGTGGTTATTATCCGATTTATTCTATTTTTGAACTGTATATGGAAATGCCTGAAGGAAACGACTTTATAGAGTTTGGTTGACATAGCTATAGTAGTTTCTGAGATATGTATAAAAAACTTAGTAGGGGGCGGGGCCACGCCCACTTTTCCAAAGAAATTACTTCCAAATATGCCCCTCCCTGATGCGATCCTTTGTGCCAAATTTCACTTTAATATCTTTATTTATGGCTTAGTTATGACACTTTATAGGTTTTCGGTTTCCGCCATTTTGTGGGCGTGGCAGTGGGCCGATTTTGCCCATCTTCGAACTTAACCTTTATGGAGCCAAGAAATACGTGTACCAAGTTTCATCATGATATCTCAATCTTTACTCAAGTTACAGCTTGCACGGGAATAAACGGACGGACAGACAGACATCCGGATTTCAACTCTACTCGTCACCCTGATCACTTTGGTATATATAACCCTATATCTGACTCTTTTAGTTTTAGGACTTACAAACAACCGTTATGTGAACAAAACTATAATACTCTCCTTAGCAACTTTGTTGCGAGAGTATAACAAATTAAATCATATATCATAATTATTTACTGTTCAACATTATCCCTCGCTAATAAAAAAATCTCTAACTTAGCAAGATGATAGTGCATTTTTAAATATTATCTGGAGAATAACAGTGGTAATATTCATATCAAAATATTCTATTAGCATTCGAAAATAATGTCATTGAATATGGAACGTCATGACAACCGTTGTTCTTGAAATGCTAAAAACTTAATATACTTCTTAAGTCTGATTGATTTATAAATTACTTAAACAAATACTCAAATCGATGACAGTTTCGTACTTGTTTGGACTCATCGTCTATAATACATATACACACACATATTAATATACATATACATATGTATATATATGTATGTTTTAGCATTACAAATTAAACTAGTCATTCTCAAATCAATTTCTTCAGTATCAGTAGACCACGCGCCATATCTAATGCTAGAACTACGAAATATCTACAAAATATTAAACAATTTTTTTTTGCAGAACTCTGAATGCGTCATCAATGCGTCATGGCTCATCATTGTTTATTGTGTAAACAGTTTAAGAAGTTAAAAATTAAGTAGCTATATTATTGTAACATACATACCTACTTGTACATACTTATGCAAATATGATGAGAAGACTGAAAAACTGACGTAAACTGAAGAATGTTTGAGAATGATAGGTATAGTATATATCCAGAGTTTAGTATAAGTGTACTGTACTAATAAATGACACTTTTTGAAGAGCAAAGAAAGAACACAAAACCGATAGATAATGACGGTTGACAATTAGTTATTTAATCATGAGAAAAGTAAATATGGAATTGTTTATGACCACGTTATTTTGGCACAAAAAAGCTGATTTGATATGACAATAAATAAATATTTCACCTTCTTAGGCACACACTAGCTTAGCACGACAACTTATTATTACTTTGCAAATATAGCACATATGGCGAAAGCCAAAATTTCGAAGATTGATTTGTTTTCATCTCTACCAACGGCTTAGAATCCGAAGTGCTTATTCAAGTTTGAAAGCACTTTCTTGAACCTTAAACCGAAAGCTTTGCTTAGTCTCTTAGATCTATCCTCTAATTAACTTAACAACAAATTGACAAATGAGAGTATGATGAAGTTAGACCAATGACAATACACAATATACATATCTTGACCAAAAATCTACAATTACTTAATATTTCTGACTAAAAAAACATTTAGCAAAAATTAAGCTTCCTTCATTTTAATTTCAAATTATCAAAAGTTCTACCAGAAAAATACTGGCATATATACATATATTTGCTCAATTATGCTTTTCTCCTTGTCGCAGTAAGTTCCCACAAGTTTATGGGCGCCTTCGAACAACAGGCGAGATTTCAATAAGGCTATTTTTCATAACGGAAATACCCATAAAGCTATGCCATTCCTACCTATGGCGACAGTGTTTATAAAATTGTTTTGTAAATGTCGGATTACCAGATTGAATCCCAACCCCACTTGGGATTGACTTAGGATTAACTTTTGGCTGATTCACATACAACTTTACTACATTGTCACAAAAAAGCACCCGGAAATTGTGATTAAATTCCCCTGGTAAATTATATTTCCAAAAAATTTTAAGAAATTTTGTGCTGGAAAATCGTCAGGTAAATGTAAGAAAGATGGTAAGAGAATCCGTTAGAATGATTTTGTTGGATATTTTGGCTATGAAACGCGTTCTTCTCAACTTCGTTACGATAAAGCTGAATTTTTTTCAAAAAGAGTACTGTAAACAGGTCTCTTTGGACATACTTGATCTTGCGAATTCCGATCCCACATCCATAGAGGGCATTATAACCGCCGATGAGACATGAGTTTATGAATTTGGCATGCAAACAAGGCAACAATCATCTGAATGGAGAGCAAAAACGAGACGAAACCGAAAAATCACGCCAAAGGCACTCAAAAATCAGGGTAATGCTCATTGTTTTTTCGTGAGTTTGTTCCGGAGGGACAGACCGCCAATAAGGAGATCTATTTTACCGTATTCAGTCGTTTGCTTGAAAACATCCGTCAAAAACGGTCGGAATTGGAAGAACAATTCATGAATTTTACACGATGATAGTGCACCATTCATCATTGCTTTCTTGTTCCCCAAACTGAAGTTGACGATCCGTGGAACCCGTTTTCAGACCACAAAAAGTGCTAATAAAAAGACTTTCCAGAACTGAAGAAACTGTTAAGTTTTTTACATCTGGTGGAGTTTGCATTAAAGGCGGCAAAATAAATAGCAATAGAGCAGCAAATCGAAGCAAACTGTTGGGTAACTCTCATGTTCTAGTTATTGCCTGCTGACACAACTTAACGCAATGAAACCTAAGATTGGCGCTATAGCCCAATCTTATCTACTGAGGAATAAAAGAGATGTGTTAACTTCCTCGTAGGTTTCCTTTACTTGGACCCATTGCCATCTCAGCGCGAGTTCATTGACAAGGTCGAGTATGACGCCTAGGCTACCTCCATTTACCTACTTACCGTAAGCCTTGCCTCATACCCCACTCACCTATCCAGCTTAGTTTCTTATCTCGGAAAATTCCGAGAAATTTGACAAAAGTCGAGAGTACAATAGTTCTAATTCAAAGAGAAAAGATTGAATTGCAACCTTCTTGTGAAAAGACAGATTTCACAGCTAGTTCGTGACCCTACGTCCAGTTGACGGCGGTCTCAAGGGTCCGTTCTAAGGTCCGGGATAGGTGATTAGGATTCAATCCTGAACAGCAGACGACTATGATGTTCTCTGTGATCTAGTCAGCGATTTCTATACTTTATCCATCGTATATAGCTTTTATATTGCTTAGCTTATAACTTGACCAGGCAGTAGGTTCTGATTAATGTCATAAAACTGTCAACCGATACCAGTACAGCCGTTATTAAATGCATCTCCAAGTTAATGAATACCACTAGAGGGAGTTTTCGTTTTTCTAAGAAACTGCCGATTGTCCCAATATTAGATGCCTTCATATTTGATTTGAACTTAAAGCGATACAAACCAATGCTTGACTCTGAGTCTTGGGCTACAGGAGCGATCTGGACTGCGATGAGTTGAAAGAGCCCTAAACCTCTGATTGGTGGATTTTAAAGAAATCATAATTTCCACTTTTAAGAAGAAAGTTGATTTTCGGACATTAAAAACTGTTAGACCACGAAACTTGACTTTGCACAAAAAATTCCCCAATTCGACAAAAAATCAAATTAATGGTTAAACAGCGACACCTTGTACCGATCCATACCATAAATTCATGAACAGTTCACTCAAATTGTTGAGACGCGCTCCGAAGTACATTGCGCATACAAAATACTCAATTCGTTATCTTATCAGTCTGCCAAATGTACGTCCGTCTGTCTATATTTACCGGCAAGTGAGCAAACAGACATGAAGTCTTACAAAGCGCAAGAGCACCCAAATAAAGGCTAAAGGCTGAATATATGTACACAAGTAAACATGGAACTTGCGGATCACTCAATACGGATTTCAGTAACGGTTTAAAACTCGAGACGAGTACAAGCACATAACGGTTTCGACGATCGCACAGTAAAGACATACCACGAATGATCTGAGTGCTTGCAAAAGAAAGTTTTTTAAAATCAATAAAAAATTCCAAGAAAAATATACAAAATGCTAGAGACTATAAGCAGAAAGTGTGCTTTAAAGCCATGCTTTCTGTACCGTAATAAACTCAATGTGTTGTTGTTCGTGCTTGTGCTGTGCCACATAAGTGTCGGTAACGCGACGGAAACAGATATTGCAGTCGACCCCGAAAATCCACGCTCCTTCACAACAACACCACCACCGTCCATAGAGGTGGGCGCTGCAACAAATCGCACACATGCTGCGAAAAAAATAACACGTTCGCTACGTCTGCCGAACACCACATTCCCGTTACATTATCACCTACACATTACAACGCATATACATCGGGAGATTTTCGAGTTCACGGGCAATATGACTATTGACATTGACATACGCGAAACGACCAATGAAATTGTATTGCATGCAAAAAATATTACCGTTACGGCAATTACGATGCTTGAACTGCACACAAACGAAAAGCTGCTTGACCTCACCTATACTTATGAGAAGCATGGCAGCTACTTGATCATACATCCGATTGAAAACTATGCAGCTTTCGAGGCGGGTCAACGTTATCGGTTGGAAATTTTATACAAGGGTCTCTTGCGCCAAGACTCTTTCGGTATCTATTGGATGACCTATAGTGATGAGAAAAATGCCACAGTGTAAGTAGTGTGCATATGAATAACGGGCAACTGCAAAATGGCGGGAAGGGTTAAGAAGAGTGCGCCATACATACGTATGCATGTGTGTATGTACAATAGTTGGTAACAAATGTAGAAGCTCGTGCGCGCTTTAAAGCGCATGTACATATGTGTGGGTGTGCGCAAGTATTTGTGTAAATATTGATATGGTCAAATGAAATCAGACTATTTGATTAGCACAATTATCGATTATATACTACATATATTATAAATGCATACATACGTACATTGCATATATTATATATATGAACATGCATATAAACATGAAACCTCAGCTAGACAACGCGTGCTTCGCAACTCTGAGCTGTTGTCGTCACTGCTACACTTTGGCTTCGGATTGTTATCAAATAAACTTCGCGGAGCCAAACATTCATACATACATATAATTATGTTTACATATGAGTGTATGTCGCTGTACATATGTACATACATATGTATGTATCTATGCACATATGTATAGCGGGTGTCTCATAGTTCAACACTGATGAATTGCCCCCAAAACAAACAGACCACTGATAAGTTCTATCAATGAATTTGTGTGTGAAAGGAAATTGAGCTGATAAGTGTGCATAAAACAAAAACGAAAGCACTAACAACAAAAAATTAGTAGTAATAGTTGTAGAAGTGAAAATTATAAAGTATTATGCAAACAAAAACAATAACTTTACAGTGGAATGAAAATATAAGCGAGAGTTATTTATGTGTAAATAATATTGTGCTAAATTCAACGGAAATTTAGTTGCCAACACACAAAAATGCTTGTATTTGTCAAAATAATTCGAATTTCAAGAAAAAAGTTTGAGGTTATGATCTCGAATAATCTACCAATCGAAAAACAAGAAATAATTTTAACTTTGATGATAACTTATAGAGTTTGATATTTGTTCATCGAGAGCGGAATTTACTACCCAATTGCCTACTCAGTCCGAAGAAGCACCTATTGCCAAAAATTATTCTATGATGGATTTCGAGGCTGACCTTGTTGTCGGTGTTAATGCTGATTTCAAGATGGACGAAATTATCCACGATTTAGAAGTTATGACTGTCAACAGTGAAGTGGAAGCGTAGTCGCGAGTGCTACGACTATTTGTTTGATGACAGGAAATATTTCGTCTTGCCCTCGTTCACCACCAGACCTATTTGCTTCGCTTCCTTATCCAGTCTAGAGAAAATAGAGTGACTGGCGCGGTTGTTAAGACCCATGATATCAATTCATCGTCGGCTGCCAGCAACTATACACTCTTATAGAAGATTGTACCTTCTCTATTTAGTGCTGCAGCTCGTATTATTTTCTCCAGCAATAGATTGAAGAAGTCACATGATAGGGAGTGTCCTTGTCTGAAGCCTCGCTTAGTATTCTACGGAGCTTTTGGTGTTGCGCAACGTCAGCTTACACAACCGTAAAAGTTTTGAGGAGATTCCAAACTTAATATCTATAATTGTCTCAATCTGCCATTAGGTCACATAATGAGCTTATCTCATAAGTTTTCGAATATTATCAATAGTTTCCGGTTCAACAATTGATTTTAGACGACCTTGACGATATTTGTCTTAGATTGATCCACGACCTCCATTGGATTCAATATACCACCGATAAACACTGGTTCTTAATATAAATTCATCAGCTAAAATTTAATTGCACTCTTAGTGAATTAATCCACGTCGAAAATTTCTAAAATTAAAAGCGCGAAAATGTTTCAGTTTCTAAGAATACTCAGAAGAATATTCCAACAACATTATACGAATACCTACAAAACAATTCGGTTGCTTGGTGTGATAGAAATGACTTGCTTTGCGTCGCGAAAAATGTAAGACGATATGCTTTTCCCTTGGCTCTGCATCTCTTTCCTTATGTAGTGAAAAACTATAGCGAAGAGTAAGTTTTTGACTTTGTTGTTTTGAGAGTTACTATGAACCCAAAGCTCAATTTTGGTCTTTATATTGATAATTAACTGAATCCCCTTCCACTTCAATAAAAGCTGTTGGGTTCATTTTTATTGATAACAAGTTAGGGAGTATTGATAACAAGTCAAAGCCAGGGAAATACCTTAAGGTGCAAAACGTCAACGAGAGGATCGGAATCTAAGCAACTTTCTACATACATACCTTTACTATATTTAACTCATACACTGACTGACATATTCGACATAACGTTTGTTAGAAAAACGAAAATCATTATAAGAAGCATATGGAAGTTTGGGTGAAATCGATCAAATATTATCTATTTTTGCCAATACCACATACTATTAATATGTCACATAAAAGTTCCTTGGGTTTCATAAAGCCACATACAATCACTAGTCAAACCAGCCGGATGTTCGAAATTCCTGGCGGGCGAAGTCAAGTTTTCGCCCAATTTTATCTTTTTGAAACACAAAGGTACACTGTTATAAGTAAAACACTTTCTGTAATTTTCATTGAGATCACTCAAATATTGGCCGATATATCCAGCATTAAGTCACCTTGATATTCGAAAATCTTTATATTAAATATATGGGGGTTCAGGAAGTATTGACCCGACTCAACCCATTTTTGATACACAGAAACACTAATGCGAGGAATGGTTTCTCTCCGAATTTCAATTGTATATCTCACACATTGACCGATATTTTCGATCAAAAATCAACTATAGATACTGGGCTCACATATTCGGTACCCAGGGGCTTGAACAGTTTTGGTGGATTTTAACAGTTTTTCGTCATAAGGTGGCATAATTTAAGGGAATTATTAGTGCAAAGTTTTAGTCCTTATATCAATTGCTTCCTGATTTGTGTACTGGATAGTTAAAGAGTCAATTGAAGTTTCAAATTGTGCTATATGGGAAGTAGGCGTGGTTATAGGCCAATTTAGCCCATTAACATGGGAATATGAGAAGAATACCAATTTAATCGAAATCAGTTCGCCGGGTCTCGAGATATGTGAGTTGTTGGTTTATTGCGCATTTAGTAGTTTTGCCGTTATATGGGGAGTAATCGGGATTATTTTCCATTTTCACACTGTCGGTGGGAGTTATTATAATATTTGAGCTAGGTAAATTTGGTTGTTTTAGCTTTAGTGGTTTAGGAGATATATACATACATTAAAATTATTAGAGGGCGCGGCCATGCCTTCTTTTTGATTATTTTTTTGCCCACCATGTTTCGTATACAATCCTCTGTGTCAAATTATGGATCTATATCTTAATTTAGTGCTTAGGCTTATAGGCTTTTATTGGGATCGTAGCATACTAACAGCATATAGTACGGCTGTCATACAAACTGAATGATAGGTATGAAGCGCTTATATGAACAACTTTTTTATTTGACGAGATTTTGTTCACGAAATACAGTAAGAATTTTTGTTCAATCTTTTTCTTATTTTTCTTGTCGAATCACTATATATCAGTATATAGCTGTCATACAATCTTACCCATCAAAAGTCATGATGAAAAGCTTTTTATACCCTTCTATGCTATACACTAGGGTGATTCAAAAAAAATTTTTTTTTTTCAATTGGTACTCGCAAAAATAGGTTCCTAGACACCTCTAAGAAAGCCTCACCAAATATGAGTTTTTAATTGTAACGGGAAGGTCCTCTGCCTAACGGTTTTCTATTTTTTCTTATTATCAGATAGAAAAATTTATATCTCGCTTCCAACTACTTGAAAAAATATCTTGTTAATTAGGTTTTGTAGGAAATTGAATGCTCCAAAATATGGTCTCTCATGATTTTTTCGTAAACCCAACCGTTTAAAAGATATTAACGGTTGAAATTTGACTATTTTTGGAAAAATTCGTTATTTATTATTAATTTTATAACTCAATGAAAAAAAATTATTATGAATGAGGAAACACATAGTTTTATAGGAAATTTACTGCTCTATAAAAATGGTCTACTATGATTTTTCGATTAAGTTAAACGTTTTCGAGATATTCATCGTCAAACATCAATGCATATTAGGGTGGATCAAATAAAATTTTTTTTTTTTCGTTTGGTATTCTGAAAAATAGGTTCCTAGACACCTCTAAGAAAACCTCTCCAAAAATCTATTCATAATAATTTTTTTTCATTGAGTTATAAAATTAATAATAAATAACGAATTTTTCCAAAAATAGTCAAATTTCAACCGTTAATATCTTCTAAACGGTTGGGTTTACGAAAAAAAATAAGAGATCATATTTTAGAACATTCAATTTCATACAAACCTAATTAACAAGATATTTTTTCAAGTAGTTGGAAGCGAGATATAAATTTTTTTATCTGATAATAAGAAAAAATAGAAAACCGTTAGGCGGAGGATCTTCCCGTTACAATTAAAAACTGATATTTGGAGAGGCTTTCTTAGAGGTGTCTAGTAACCTATTATTGCGAGTACCAATTGCAAAAAAAAAAAATTTTTTTGAATCACCCTACTATACACGTTATTGTGGTTTCGATGCAGCCGAAATTGACATTTTTTTCTTGTTTACCTACAAATTTATTTAAATACTCTTCCACGCTTTGCACAGTATACACCTTCATGTCCAGACAGCAAACTAATCACCATTTTCTCTATCTCCCTTTCTTTTCAATTTAATCACTAAACTACTCACAGTTATGTGACGGCGACGCAATTTGAGCCGACAAGCGCACGCTTGGCCTTCCCCTGTTACGATGAGCCATCATTCAAAGCGAACTTCACAATAAGCCTCACGCACAGCAACAAATACACGGCCATCTCGAACATGATGGTGCGTCAAACGGAACCGAGCATTGACGCAAATGCTGCACTCGATGACAAGTAAGTACTCTGTAGACACAATTGAGTAATACCACACTCTCTAACATACCCTCGCACATACACTTACTCACATGTTGGTGGCCTGTGAAGGCCAATTAATAAACCGCAAATTTACACGCATTCAACAACTGCTCATCAGTTTATCCCATCCGCCATGCCATTCATTTACATAAGCGGTCACACATACATACATACATATCGGTTGACATTTCACTAACAGCACTACTTGCTTACTTTTGTGCGCAGCAACGTTGATGCCACAATGGTGACAACCACATTCCACACCACTCCACCGATATCAACATACCTGGTCGCATTTGTCATATCGAATTTCGTGTATATTTCGGAGGAATATCGCGGCGTTCAGCAGCGCATCTTCACCTCACCACGCCTCGCTGATAGGGGTCGAAAGGCTTTGAAGAATGCCGTTCGTACAGTCGCCATGTTGGAGGATTACCTTGGTGTCGATTATCCGTTGGCGAAATTAGATCATGTCGCGCTGAAGAATAACTTCGGTGCGGCCATGGAAAACTGGGGTTTAATTACCTATAAGGAGGACAACCTGGCAAAGCCGGATGACGCGGATATGCATAAGAACTTGAAGGATGTGATAACACAGAATCACGAAATCGCACATCAATGGTTTGGCAACTTAGTATCGCCGCAGTGGTGGACATACGCATGGCTGAATGAGGGTTTTGCCACCTATTTTGGTTATTTGGTCACCGATTTAGTAAGTGTGTAATTTGTTTGTCGGTGTTATAAGTAAAACTGTATTCATTTTTCGTTTTTATACAGCTTTATCCCGAGTATAAAATCATGGACTTCTTTTTGATCGATATTGCTGAACGCGCCTACAGTTACAACTATATGACCGTACGTCCGATGACTTACTATGTGGAAAACGAGACTGCCATTTTGTCAACATTCGACATCATATCCTATCACAGAGGTTGGTTCCTATATTTCTGGTCTCAATATGTATGTTGGTTTCCAAAAGCTTTAGCCTTTAGTTTTATCAAGCATCATGTTCGACATTCCTTGCAGATTTGAGATTGCTTAGGTTAGGTTAAATGTCTGATCAAAGATCGCACGTGGACTGCTATATGTAGTCCTTTATGAAGCATAGTAAAGAAGAACTCCTGTCTTCGAGCAAAACGCTTAGTAGCCAATACAAATTTGCGCAATCGTTCAATTTCTACACCTGCCAGTTCGGTAGGATATCTGAAAGTATGCGCTCCCAAGTATTTATTGTCAAGAAGGAAGTGTTGAGGTGTTTCCACATAATCTTTTTTCATACAGATTCTGCAGATGGCGTCTTGTAGGATTCTTAACCTTACAGCATGGACGCCAATAGAGAAATTTCCTATTGAAAGCCTCAAAACTATTAAGAGGCGAGACTTTCTGAGGGCAAAGAGTTCACTAGATCTCTCCGATCAATCTTTGGTCAAAATGCGTTGACTAACCTTTCGCGAACCCCAGCTATCTAGTAGCTGAATACAAGAGCATACGGAAACATACCGATAGCGGCTCTAGAGTGCCTTTCCTTGCTAGCTCATCGGCTTTTCAATTTCCTGCGATTCCGCTATGCCTTGGCAACCATACCAGTCTTATCACAAAGAAGTGAAGTTAGGCACTCCCGCACTGCTATCTAAGTGAATGGTCACTTCTCTGAGAGAGGCTGCACTCATTTTTTCTTAACAGTAAATAACCTTTGGTTCTCATACTGATCCAGATTCAGTTCAGTCAACCGTCTTTTAAACAGATGTAAGGAGTTTTCGAGTGGACGGCCATAGCCTTAGTCTATAAGAAACACATGTACAAGAGTATTATTCAAAGTATAACATTCTCCAATCATTCTGAAAATATGTGGATTCCATCCCAAAATAACTGTGGCGCTATTACGGTCAAGAGCAATACGCGGTTCTAATATGAACCGTTTTCCTGTGAGGACGTTCTGCATAGACCGGAACAAAAAGTAGTCTGAAGAGACAAGATCTTAGCTATGCGGCGAGTGAGGCAAAACCTCCCAACCACTGTCTTCCAAATAGTTTTTAACATAAGACCAAGCGTTGGCATGATAGAAAATTACTTCCTCATGGATAGTCGCAAAATCCGGGTGTTTTTCGGCATTCGCCCCCATCAATTTTATGAGTTGTTGTCGATAACGTTCCTCATTAATGGTTTCACCAGGTTTTGTAAGCTCATAATATATGTAGCACGCCTTTTGATCACACCACATACCTTGAATATTTGGCTTTGGCGTTGATTTGGCAGATTGGTCAGATTTCAAATACGATTTTTTACATTTGCGTGTCATTATAACTCTTTTCTCCACTCAGGACGTTCTTCATCTTACCGGCTAAAATCTTCTTCTTCTCTATTGGCGTATACACCGCTTATGAAGTTATAGCCGAGTTGACAACAGCGCGCCAGTCGTTCTTCTCTTTCACTGTTTGGCGCCAATTTCAGATTCGACGTGTAGTCAGGCCATTCTCCACCTGATCTTTCCAACAGAGTGGAAGTCTTCTTCTTCCTCTGCTTCTCTCGGCGGGTACTCTCAAAGCTGGAGTGTTTTCATCCATTCATTGCACGACATGACTTAGCCTGAGCTCATGGTTCCATCGAATGCGATATTCGCTGCTGCCAATGCGCAAAGGAAAATAAAAATTCCTCAGAATCTTTCTCCCGGAAACTGGTAACGTCGACTTATCAGATGTTGTCATCATCAATGTGTCTACACCATATAGCAGGACGGTGATAATTAGTGACTTGTAGCATTTGGTCTTTATTCGTCAAGAGATGACTATACTTCTCAATTGCCTACTCAATCCGAAGTAGCACCTGTTGGCAAAAGTTATTCTGCGTTGGATTTCAAGTCTGACATTGTTGTTGATGTTCGTAGATAGACGAAATTATCTACGGCTTCGAAGTTATGACTGTCAATAGTGAAGTGGGAGCCAAGTCGCGAGTGCGACGACTGTTTCTTTGATGACAGGAGATATTTAGTCTTGCCCTCATTCACTATCAGACCCATTTGCTTCGCTGCCTTATCCAGTCTGGAGAAAGCAGAACTAACGGCGCGGATGATGAGGCCAATGATATCAATATCATCGGCGTACAGCAGCAGCTGTACATTCTTTCAACAGATTGTACCCTCTCCTTTTAGCTCTGCTTATTATTTTCTCCAGCAGTAGATTGAAGAAGTCTAACGATAGGCAGTCGCCTTATCTGAAATCTCGATTGGTATTGAACGGCTAGGAAAGGTCCTTCCCGATCCTAACGGAGCTTTTTGTATTGTTTAGCGTCGATTTACACAGTTTTTTTAGTTTTGCGGGGATACCAAATTCAGACATCGCGGCATAAAGGCAGCACCTTTTCGTGCGGTTCCAGTCAGTTTGTTGATGGTGGGCTTTAATTTTTCACACAATACTCTCCATAGAACCTTATCCAATCGTCTGTTGTTTCCGAGTCAAAGAAGCCGATTAATGGTCTTCCTTCGCCGCCGTTTTTGTGGCAATTCGGCACCCGCCGCTTTGATGGACTTCAGATCGTAATTGCTATTGCTTTTTGTCAGGCCACGGATCATCTTTCATCGCCAAAAAAGCTATCGATTTATGCTAGCCATTTTGGAAAAGTGTCCCTCCATAATTTCACTATGCTCTGGGCATCAGTCACTAAATCACCTTTGGGGGTTCTAGAATAGTATGCTCCGGTCTTGAAACCTTCTGTTAGTCGCCGTATCTTTTCGTAGAATTTTCGAGCTTTACCCCTGCCCAGCTTGTCAAGCTCTTCGTACTCACATATTTCGGCCTCTCTCTTTTTCTGCCTGCAAATGCGCTTAAGATTAGGGTTTTGTAGGTGAAGATCAGATCTTTATATGGTATGTTACAGTAAATGTAATCTTAAAGCCTTCACGTATGTTTCAGATACAAACTACTTTATAGAAACTTGCCAATAATAGTTCTAGCAAAGCTCTTTAGACTAACCTCGTTTTCTTAATACTTATGTAGTATTGGGATGCAGAGGTCACTTTTTCACGCTGAAACTCCATTAACTTTACAGTGTTGTCGTTGACTGTTTTATTCAATAAACAAATTATTGCAAGCAAGTTTCGATCTTCATTCAATCAGTTTCTGTTATCAAGGAGTATTTTTTCTGTTCGATGTGGAGACCGAAACCAATAGTATTGCCTTTGCGGAACTTCAGGTATACGAAGTTATTAAAGGCGAAATGTTGTAATTTATTGCTCAGATCTAATTTTTATTGGTTAAGATTATTTCGAGAGTTCTTTCTGAATATTAGTAATTCATTTCTAAGTCATTTAGATTAGTTTGATGACAGATTCGAATAATCGGATGATTCTACAACTTTAAGTCTCAAGTCAAGGGCTTTATGTTTACTGCAGGAAACCTTTACGTCGGGAGCTTAATGCTTCCACGATTTATCTAACGTCTAACTCTCAGTCTTCGCATGTTGAAAAGTTTTCTCTCATTAGCAACTGGTTAAACCAGAAATACCACATATTGACATTCATATTTATAATTATTCTTGCAGCCGCTTGTGTGATCAAAATGTTCCATCACGCTTTCAATCAGAAAACGTTCGTACATGGCATCAGTCAGTATTTGCGCAAATAGTAAGTTCTACTTCTGTAAACGAAAGTTTCAGTGATACTTTAAAAGAACTGTTCAATAACATTTAATATGAAGAAATTTTCCCCCCTCTCTCAAGTCAGTATACTTTTGCGAACGAGTTGAATCTTTTCGATGAAATGCAAACAGCTGTGGCTGCGGATCCCACCTTCAGTCGGCAGGCGTGGAGTCAAGACGCCGTGCGCGATATCATGCTCTCATGGACGCACAGTGAATGGATACCGATCGTGAGCATAGCACGCGATTACGTAAGCAATACAATAACAATAAAGCAACGTTCGAAAGATCAGCACTCGCGTGAACACTGGTGGATACCGTTGAACTTCGCAAGCGCATCCGCAGCAGATTTCGAAGAACACACGCGTGGATTACTTTATGCCGCCACTGGAGGAGGTAACATTGAACGCCAGCCAATTGGGTATTGAGTTGGGCATACACGATTGGCTCATCGTGAATAAGCAGCAGACAGGCTTTTATCATGTACTCTACAATGATGCGAATCTCTGGCTGATCGCCAAACAATTGCACGACAATCACACGGTTATACATCCACTTAATCGTGCAGCTATCTTTCAAGACCTAGGACCACTAATCGAGAATAATGAAATACAATCGGTGGATGTGATATTTGAACTATTAAATTATCTGCAGTATGAGGACAATCTCATGCCATGGAATCAAGTGGCCGACACAATTACCTCTCTTGGCAAGAATCTCTTTGGCACGCCAGCATACAAATTGTACACGCACTTTGTGCGCCAACTAATTCGTCCAATGTTTCGACGACTCTACGAAATACCGTTGGCTGAGAATCTTACAAACACCGAAACTTTGGCTAGACAAAAGATTATGGAAATGGCTTGCTTCGCCGATCTGCAGGAGTGTCTCGACTACACCCACAATTTGGCACACGAATACATTTTCGGTAATGCAAAATTCGACAACGATATGAGCTACTATGCCATGTATGAGACGATTCTGTGTTTGGGAGTTAAATATCTGAGCGATGAGGAGTTCAACGCCATACTGAAACTATTCGGTGAAACGCAACGCGACACGTTGTGGTATGATGATCTTATTTACTCGTTACGTTGTACGCAGAGTAATTCGCATCTGCAGCAGTATCTCAATTTCTTGCTGGGCGAGAACTCGACTAAAAGCATTATGAACGACAACGAATCCATGATGTATTTATTCTATTTGTTCAAAAGTAATCATGTCGCACGCCCCGTTATGTGGACGTTCTTTGAAAGCAATTATCGCGTGCTATGTCGTTCTCAACTGTTCGTCGACAATTTTAACCGCATTGCGGAATACCTGAAGCGTTCGAATTACGAACAGGTAATTTATACAACAGATTGTTGAAAATATTTGAAATATTTATAGAGTTAGTTATATACAATTTATTTATTTTCTCTTTATTATTTACAGTTTCTCAATTTGCGCAATATGATTGCCGCTGAGCTGGCGAAGGAGGGTCGCGAAAAAACCCTCATTGCTGCAAATTCGCCACGTATTGGTCGGAAGGTAAAAATCAGTGAGACCTTTCTGGACAAATTCAATAATCAAATTTACGAGTGGCTGAGGCGACATCAGCAAGCTACATATGCGGCATCTTTGGGTGCGCGCAGCAGTGCCACACAGATTGGCCATCTGTTTCGTGTGGCGGGGAAGTTCCTACGTAAAGTGCTCATCAAGAAAGGCAGATGAGCCATTAAGTTTACTATTAACTTCTTTTATAAAGAATGGATTAAACACTAATTAAACTTTTATTTAAAAAATATAACAGTACTTTCAATTCTATCAATTGTAACTGATCTGAAGAGAGCCGGTGATCTGGAGGATTATTTATTCGTATATTTTAGATGTTAGCTATTATGTTCCAAAGGTGATTTCAGGCAAGTGACCGCAGTAGCTGACTCGAATAAACTAAAGCGAAAGTCCACTTTTCGACTACTCGAGATAATGCGCTCACCATATGATACCTTTAAGACCCTATAATTCCGTATTATAATGAATCTTGTTACCGAAAAATGAACTAATTGGTCTGTAATCGAAGGTAGTTACAAACTAAACGACAAGTGGGATTCTCCTGATAGAGGCAGTACATAACTGTCTAAGGTGCGACCCAGTGGTAATTAAAAGTATCCGCAACTCAGACTCGCTGCGTTAATGCTGGTTCCAAAATAGAAGAAATTACTTATGACTGTCAACAGTGAAGTGCGGATGAGAGAACTGTTTGTTTGATGACAGAAGATATTTCGTCTTGCTCTCGTTCCCTACCCATTTGCCTTGCTTTCTTATCCAGACTGGGGAAAGCAGAACTAACGGCTCGATTGTTGAGACCAATTATAACAATATCATTGGCGTGGGCCTACAACTGTTGACTCTTATAAAAGATTGTACCTTTTCTATTAAGCTCTGCACCTCGAATTATTTTCCCCAGCAATAGTTTGAGGAAGTCACACGATAGGGTGTTTCCTTGTCTGAAACATCGGTTGGTATCGAAGGGTTCGGAGAGATCATTTCCGATTCTGACGGAACTTTAGGTATTGCTCAACGTCAGTTTACACTGGCGTAATAGTTTTGCGTGATTACCAAATTCAGGCATAGCGGCATAAGGCAGCTTCCTTTCGTGTTGTCAAGAGCAGCTTTAAAATCGACGAAGATGTGGTGTGTTTCGATCATCTTTTTACGGTCTTCTCCAAGATTTGGGGCATGGCGAGTATCTGGGTAGTTGTTGATTTTGCAAGCCTGAAGACACACTGATGAGATCCAATCTTTTTGTTGACGATGGCCTTTCATCTTTCACACAGTACGCTTGAACCTTTTACGAGTATGCGATGTTGAAGAGGCCCGCAGTAGTTGAGTAGTTTTCGCAGATTGTGTGGTCTTATTTTTGTGAATTGGGCAGGGCACAGGGAATCCTTTCGACCGGCCATTACTAGACTTTTGGAAACTCCTTAATAAATTACCAACCAAGAAGGGAATGTAGTTACCTGTTGATACCCTAGACCTTTCATATTCTAAAGGGTTACTTGAGGCAATGAACACCTCAGATCTTGGACACTATCAACATAAGACATGCCATAAAAGTACTTTGCGGTAGTATTACTATTGGACAGACCAAAACACTTTTAGTTTTAGCTAAAAGCGAACTTCGGGTCATCACAGGACACCAATTTCAACTAAAGCAGTTATTATTATTATTTAATATTTAAAGTGCTGATGGTTTGGTTCCGATTACGTTCATTTTTAAATTGTGTCAAGAAGATTTGATAAGGAACACAAAGAGAAATTGTTTCAATCTGTCGGCTTTCTCAGAAAACTGTGGATAAATTGTATTGACCAAGGTGTGTCTTAGGAGTACACTGCAATTAATAAGACTAATAAGAAAGTTTAGTCACTCAACACGCAAGGGGAAGCTTATAGGCAGTCTAATATCTACATGAAACTAACATTTTTCCAATGGCAGAGAAAGCTCTCATTTGAACTTTCACCAAAAGTGAATAAGCTATCAAATTCATATTAATGCGTCCTTGCTTGCTTGCAATTCAAGAGAAACAATACTCTGTTAATTAAACAATTTTGTAAACAATTGTGAAAGATAATTGTGTTTTTAAGCGAGTATAGCCTTACCCAACGGTGCTTAAAAGCACATTGATCAAGACAATGCATTGATCAACGCCCCAAACAATACAAGCTTTTTGCAGGTATTATTTTGTTCCAATTGGTCAGGTAAAAATGACACCTTTTTCACCTTGGTCGAGTTCAAGGCACTACAACACTACATATATCTGACAAGACTATACTAATATTTCGAGGCAAGCCAAATAACAGACATAGTGTATATTGGATTTTAGTCGCCTCTTACGACAGCCATACCTTACCGCGCCATATTCTACCCCCTGTCCGCTGGGCTATCGACAGTTGGGTCTACGTAAATTCAGTGAACCCAGCTTTATATCCGCCCAAGATGAAAAACTTTTTATAAATTATTTAAAAAGGTTTTCTGCCGACACCTAATTTTTCTATTTTACTCATGATTAGGTGGGTAAAATACCAGTTATTTGACTGCACATCAGATTATTGACTTTATAGTAAATATTGTCATGTCTTATCGGGCATTGATTACGACAATTATTGAGCATTTATTACGATAATCACATGGAACAACTACTGTTTTACAAGATACGCCTATATGTTTATATTTTTTTCTTCTACAGGTGTTATTGCAAAAGAAAATAAAACACAAATTTTGCAAAAACAGTTATTCGAAACAATATATTCGACATCAACGGGTTGATGCTCCCAACAATCGATTTATGGGGCTATTTCTGGAAACTTTTCAAAACCTTAATAAATTGTTCTGTTATAGTACAAATAAGGAATATTGCCACAATTGCGTTCAGAATGTTTCCAAGTATATAGGTGAAGTTCATTTACACAGTATAACGAGTTTTACTTATGGCTCTGCTGTATATTCTTGAGTTCAACTTTATCTTTTGTCTTCAAAGTGGCTGGTCAAAAGAGATAGATAAAGCACTTAAGAGGTTACATGAGTTTCACGGAATTCAAAAAATAAATTTTTTATAGCATTATTCAATTTTAAAATAAAATATTTTTCTAAATGTTCAAATTCAATCATGGATTAGTTTTGGAGATACAACCTTGAAAAGATGCGCGCTCGGAATCAGCTGTAAGTAGGTTGTCGTTTATATGTCGGTATTTGGCAACTCTAGTGTGGCAGTCTGGCGTCTCACAACTTTATCTTTATGACTTAATAGATATTTTTGATGTTATATTCTTACATAATCAGAATGCTTTTTGTGTTGTTTACGATAATTTCAAATGTTCACCTCGACCAAAAAATGGAATCATTAAATCGCGAACATTTTTGCGCGATTATTTTTTACAACTTTCGACATGGACTATCTCAGCAGAAATGCATCAATGCACTTAATTCAATTTTACGCGATGAAGCCCCAACATCGAGGGTTGAAAAAATTGTTTAACGTTAGATCACACGCAAATTGTCGATCGCTAAAGAAAGGGTCGAGAGAAATGAAAAATTATAAAAGATTTTTCTTTTTAGTCTCTTTACGTACGAGAGATCAACATTTTTCGACACCTGAAGAGCGGTTGATGCGTTCAGAAAGCATGTTTTGCAGATAACTCAATCAGAGTGGCAAAGGTGCTTCGCCAATTACATGCAAAAGTGCATAGCTTTTTTTTTTTACTTTAATCCCAAAATATAAAAGGCAATCTTCGTATAGTTATTTAAAACTTTGACGCGTTTTTCTTGAAGCTTTGTTTTCAAAGTCGGTTGTCAAGATTTCTCAGTCTTCAAGAAATTTAACACAGGTCTTCGAGATATAATTTAAAAAGGCCTTGAAGTACTTTTTTTTTATTACAACTACTTATTTAAAAAAAAAGTTGAGAATTTGCATTAAAATTTTTTCTTTTTACTTCAAATAATCCCGCAAGAAGTTTTGACGTCAACGCGGAGGCATTTTTTTTCTGAAAGAATGCCGGAAATTGCGCCATAATGGCCGAGCTTCCAATATTTTCCTTTGAAAATTTCACAGATTCTTTGTGAAATTGTACTTTGAAAAAATAAAAAATTTGATATAAATAAATAAATAAAAATTTTTATATAAATTTTTACTTTTTTTAAAGAAAAAATTATTGAAAATAGCCAATTATTTGAATAGATTTCTAGATTTCACAGAGATTTTGTGAAATTGTATTTTGGAATAATAAAAAAGTTTGTATAAAATATGTATTTTTTATATAAAAAAGACATTAAAAGTAGTTCATTTTTTGCTCGAGGAAACCCATGTAACGTCCGAAGACCAATTAAATATATAAAGAATATTTGAAAAAAGTGGCAGATGTCGTTTGCACTACGGAGTTATTATTTCATAGTTTTTTTCTTTTGTCTTTTATTCCGAAGATCACGCAGACGTTGCCCTCAATTGATATAGTCAAATGATTCACAGTTTTTCGGTGCTCCAACCTCTGCTTGTAAACCTCTATGCACTAAACGTTTCCGACAGAATAAATCAACAAGCCATACACTGTTTTGATGACCGAAATGTTTTGAAAAATTAATCGGAGTTATGAGATATGACTCTGTTACACTCTTATGGAGTAACGTATCATTCGCCTATGTTGGGAAACAAGCTGCCATTGACTATTTTGAAAATCACCATTCGGCACGTTAACCGATACAAGTTTGGCTAGACTGAAAAAGTGGTCATTGAATATGCAGAGGCTGCTAAAAGTTCAATAAACCAGCCGAAACCAATTGGCCTGCCTACAGTTCAAGCGAATTTCAAGCATTTTATTGAAATTCCAAAATGAAACACTTTTATGAAGCTATGTTATTGTTATTGAAAACATCGTTACAAACTTATTTGCAGAGTTATAATACATAGTACTTTATATAGCCAAACTTAAGGATATTATATGTAAATCAACACACATAGACGTTCAATTAATCGAATTAATTAAGCACTTTGCCATGAATTCCTATCAACGACAACAGCGTATTATAAAAATATAAATTCAGGCAATACATAATTCGATTATTATTCCATATTTCTAAAATCATATAAATATATACGTGAACAAAATCAATTATAAGCGTGACCGGCCATAAAAACTAGTTTATAAACCCTATACGTGACGATTAACTGAAGGAAAAAGATTAGATATTCTTAATTATTGCCATAATACGCGCAGACGAAAGCTTTTGAGCTAATTGATAAGAAATCTAGATAGACCAATCTACATGTACATAGGTATGTGTGTACAGAAACTCCCGGTAAAATTGAATGAACCGCAAATTTTATGTCCATAGATTATTTAACATTGGCAACTTATCAGCATTTATGATCCGATATGCAATAACAAGATATTTAGATATTAACCACCGGGGTTTTTACGGTTAGGTACCCTGGGTTTGTGGATCAATAACAGAGAGAGAAAAATAGGCACTTATTTCTGTTCAGGGTTCATAATTTTTTCCTGTGAAGAAACTCGGGGCAAAACAAATATAGAGAGAACGAAACATTGGATAATACATATAGTATATTCGTAAGTTTACGATATTCTAACGAAAACCGTAATGTTTATATAAACAAACTCACTTATTACTTTATCCCACTAGGAAGGGTTCCGCTGACCATGGCGCGGCGGATAGGTTCTAACACTATTTCGATCAGCTCATTCAAGATTTTTCAAATAGTTATCGGCACTCAAAGCATTACAAGAGAAAGCTCCGATATCAGCCATTCAAAGTCATATAATAAAGGGAATCAGAACCCCTAAACTTACACCACAAATTGAAGGAGAAGTTCGATCGGAAGACTACCCCTAAATATACATAGAATAACTCTTCTTCTTCTTTATTGGCGTAGACACCGGTTATAGCAGAGTTTACAATATCGCGCCTGACGTTCTTCCTTTTTGTCAGTTTGGCGCCAGTTGCAGAGTCCAAGTGTAGCCAGGTCTTTCTGCACCTGGTCTTTCCAACGGAGCGGATACTGTGTCGAATACTCTCAAAGCTGGAGTGCTTTTATTCATTCGGACAACATGACCTAGCCAGCGTAGCCGCTGTCTCTTAATTCGCTGAACTATGTCCATGTTGTCGCATAGCTCGTACAACAGATCGTTCCATCGAATGCGATATTCGCCGTTGCCAATGCGTAAAGGAAAATAAATCTTCCGCAGAATCTTTCTCTTGAAAACTCGTAACGCCGACTCATCAGTTGTTGTCATCGTCCATGCCTGCGCCTTATATGGCAAGACGGGGATGATGAGTGACATGAAGATTTTGGTCTTTGTTCGTCGAGAGAGTACTTCACTTTTCAATTGTCTACTTTGTCCTAAATAGCACTCTTATTCTACGTTGAATTTCGAGTCTAACGTTGTTTTTGATGTTAATTCAGGTTCCAAGATAGACGAAATTATCTACGACTTCGAAGTTATTACTGTCAACAGTGACGTGGCTGTTTGTTTGATGACAGGAGATATTTCGTCTTGCCCTCATTCACCACCGGACTCATACGTTTCGCTTCATCATCCAGTCTAAACAAAGTAGAACTAACGGCGCAGTTCTTTGCCAATGATATCAATATCATAGGCGTTCACCAGAAGCTGTACGCTCTTATAAAAGATTGTACCTTCTCTATTTAGCTCTGCAGCTCGTATTATTTTCTCCAGCAGTAGATTGAAGAAGTCGCACGATAGAGAGTCGCCTTGTCTGAAATCTCGTTTGGTATCGAACGGCTCGAAGAGGTCCTTCCTGATCCTGAGGGATCTTTTGGTATTGCTCAACGTCAATTTACACAGCCGTATTAGTTTTGGGAGATACCAAATCAGACATAACGCGTTAGAGGCAGTTTCTTTTCGTGATGTCGAAGGCGGCTTTAAAATCGTCGAAGAGGTGGTGTGCGTCGAGGTCTTTCCCAAGATTTGGCGCATAGTGAAAATCTGGTCGATTGTAGATTTTCCAGGTTTAAAACTACACTGATAAAGTTCAATCAATTTTTTTATGGTGGGTTTCAGTCTTTCACTCAATATGCTCTATATAATCTTATATGCGATTTTGAAGAACAACTCACTTTCCGATAAAAATTCATGCTTACCACATTTGAAAGCGTTAAAGAGAAACAAAAAATACCTTTTTTCAGGTAGCGCAGCTAATTAAGACTCAGAAAATATCTTCAGCTTTTTCTATTTTTCTACTATTGACTGATATCTTAATTAATTTTGGCGAAATCCCTTTTCTTTACTTGAAGAAATGTTTACATAGTTTTATACAAAGTATTTGCACTAATAACGATCCTCCTTCATCTAACCAGATCCGGTAGTGTTTGTACTACCTTATATTGATTGCTTTAATAAAAATGTAAAAATTATCTAACCTGCCAAAATCGGCCACTAAAATGCAATAAAGATAGCAAATATAAGTTCTAAGTCAAACTTCGAATGAATTTCAACACAATAAAAACAAATGCATGTTAATCCATCATATGAAGAATGTAGTCCAATTTTACTGATAAGTAATCAAATTTTTTGTCGATGCACCGAATCCGGACCGACACAAAACCTTTAAATTACCCCTTTTTAATTGTACAACTAGTAGTTTGTTTCTTGAACTACGGCCGATTGGTTCACGAAATGATGCGCAGTAAACTGAAAGTAAACGTCGTCCTTTTGGCTACGCTGGCCATTATAGTTTCGGGCTTCACTGCGACCGAAGCGACAATAGGATTTCTGCCACCGGAGATCCCAGCAGAGTCCAGTTCACGTATCGCGGAACCGGATGCAGGAATCAGTTTCAATCCGCGCGCCGATATTAACTATCGTTTACCGAACAATACCGAACCCATACACTATGACATCGAACTGACGACGAATGTGCATAACGGTACAAGAAATTTCACAGGCAAAGTACAGATTTTGTTCAACGTTGTCGAGGACACAAGGACTATTGTAGTGCATGCGCGTGAGCTGGAAGACTTCCAGGCCAGCATAAGAAACGAAAGTGGCATTGAATATGCATTGGTACCCACCTACGAACTAGAAAGGGAATTTCTCTCATTAACGCCACAACTTGCCACCGTCAATTTGAACAAGGGCACCAACTGGACTTTGACCATCACATATAAAGGAGAACTGCATACGGCATACAGCGGTTTTCACATAACATCCTACACTGATGCTGAAAATAAAGTACAGTAAGTATTGTGAAAAATTTCCTTATTTATGTTGACGCATAGAAGTGCCAGAGTGAATATGTATTTCCAACATTTACAGTTATATGGCCACAACACAATTTGAATCGACAAATGCCCGACATGCTTTTCCATGTTACGACGAACCAGCCAAACGTGCAACGTTTACGATTACCATCAGGCATGATGCTTCCTACAATGCCATATCCAATATGCCGAAAAACGAAACAGCAAGCTCGTAAGAAACTGGATATGCTTTATGCGTTTTAAGTTTGAAAACAAAAAACTCTCAATTTACAGCACCGGTGTGACCGTATTCGACAAAACGAATGTGACCATACCCACATATTTGATTGCTTTCCACATCTCAGATTATGCATATACCGAGGGTTCATTATTCGGGTTGCCGCATAGCCTTTACTCTAAGCCATCGGAAGTAGGAAATCATCAATTTGGTCTAGTAACGGGCATGTTGGTCCTACAAGGTTTGGCTGATTACTACAATGTGTCCTTCGTAATGCCACAATTGGCGCAGGTTGCAATACCCTCCAAGGGTGGTGCTATGGAAAATTGGGGTTTGGTAACCTATGGTGAAGCGTATTTGCTTTATAACAAAACCACTGGAACCACAGCTTCTCAATTTTCTATTGCCAATATTATAGCGCATGAGCTTACACATCAATGGTTCGGTAATCATGTTGCGGTCAGATGGTGGACATATTTGTGGCTAAAAGAAGGCTTTGCCACACTTTACTCATACGAAGTGTTGGATGAGGTGGGTCTCTGCCGGGTTTACTAAACAGAAATCGTGCAAGAAGCTAATAAGCATCTAATACTGTCCCTTGTTTTACTTTAGATTTTCCCCGAATGGGATGTTTATCAGAGGATGCACACAGCGGATTATCAATCAGCACTAATTTATGATGGCCAGGGCACTGTAGTGCCCCTGACGCATTATGCACAAACTCCGGCTGAGATATCGGCACGTTACGGCACTTCATCATATGCCAAGCCATCAAGTGTGCTGTTCATGTGGCAACACGCTTTGGGTGATAAGGTCTTCCGCAGCGCTTTAAACAAATATCTGACCAAAAAGTAAGTTCGCGTTAGCAGCTCTAGAAGCTTCCGAACTCCGTAATATCACGTTACTAATATGTATATTATTTCCTTTGTATCTTCTTTCCCAAACAGCGCCATCAGCTCCGCCGAGGAATGGGATCTATTTGACGCTCTGCAGAGCGCAGTTGATGAGCAACAGGTGTCCATACCCGCCAGCATACGGGTTATGTTCCCAACGTGGTCACAGCAATCCGGTTATCCGCTACTCACAGTGACGCGCGACTATAACACAAATACATTCACCGTCACACAAACCTTCTACAATGACAATAAAACACTTACTTCGGACAAAACCTTCTACGTGCCCTTCAACTACGTGTCACGCTCGAAATTTGATTACCGTGATACCACCGCCTCCCACTATCTGCTCAATGTCAAGGAAATCAATATTACAGATACCTCTGTTGGCGCTGATGACTGGCTGATCTTAAACAAACAATCCACCGGTTATTATCGTATTAACTATGATACGCGCAATTGGCAGCTAATTGCCGATGGCTTGGTGGAACGTCCAACAATTGTACATCCCCGTAATCGCGCACAACTCTTATATGACGCGTACAGGTTCGTTACCTATGACCGTTTGGAACATGCTATTCTCCTGCGTTTGCTCGCATACTTGCCCGGTGAGGATCAGTATGCACCTTGGTACATCGCCAGTTCCATCATTACCAACTACTATGGATATCTCAACGGACATGCGGACTATGAACAATTTCAATTATTCATCCAATCGCTGGTTAGCAACGCCTACGAATTGTTGCAGGTGAATGATGTGCCCGGCGAACAGTTTTTGCGTAAATACACACGTAGTACAATTGTTACTCTTGCCTGCACATTTGGTCTTGAGAATTGTCTCGTCGATAGCAATAACAAATTGAAGACGGTCATTAATGGTGGTAGTCCCATCGAACCTAATACCAGATCGCAGGCTTACTGCAATGGTCTTCGTCGTGCCAGCGATACCGATTTTGATTATTTCTACAATGACTTGCTTACATCAACCGACACGACTTACAGTTCCCTTCTACTTAGCGGCCTAGGTTGTTCTCAGAGCACCACGCAATTGGAGAAGTTTGTAAAGAGTTCTATTGATACTACTAACTCATTGACCAGTACGCAACGCACAACAATTTTGAGTGCGGTTTACTCGCGTGGTTCCACCGGTTTGTTACTCAGCATTGATTTTCTCAGCAACAACTGGGAAGCATACGCTAGCCTCTCGACCAACACAGGCGCTACTAATCCATTGAGTCGTGATATCGTGAGCATGTCTAATTATGTTAATAATAGAGATCAAGAAGCGAAGGTAAGTGTTATCGAATGAATAATGGTTAGACGCAAACAGCCAATTAATATACAATGATTTCATTGTAGCTTTTGGCTCTTGTCACTAAAGTGAAGAGTAGCGACAAAGTGGCAGCAAATCTGGAGGACACTGTGACAGCAAACATGAAAGTGAACTTTGATTGGTTGGATAAAAATAGCGCACAGGTCTTATCATTCGTGAAAACTTATCGCAGCAGCAGTGCAACATTCAGCGCATCCCTCTTGTCGGTGTTCATGGCGCTGGTTGTGGCGCTGGCCCGCTTTTGGTAAATAACTGGATGTATTAAAAGCGATACGAACCTACTCAGGCAATATTTAATAGACATAAGTAGAATACTGTGAAATAATATGTAGATGAAAAATTAAAAGAAAAAAAATTACAAAAAAACTGTTTCAAAAATTTACCGCTATTTATTGATCACAACCGAAAATATATACAAAATTTTTATTTAGATAAGATCATAAGGTTCAGTAATAGTACTTAGATTTTATAGAAATCTTCGATCAACGTAAAAAAATAGTAAGTTGTACTCTCCTTTTGTTGCTTTACTGTTAAGAATTCTAAGGAAATGTGAAACACTTAGAGGGATGGTGTAGGATGTCTTTATTTTCCAAGTATCTAAAATCTAATGTTTGTAAATGGTGAGAATATCGTAATGCTTGCTAAGAAACTAACAGGTCGACCAAACATTTTATCTATACATCTATAACTATATTCACAAGTAATATTTCAAAAAATTTTCAAAGGCGCTACATACAAGGAGCTTTCCTAAGTAAATAGGATTTTTTGAATCTAACCCCTGTTGGCGTTATCGACTGGTGCGTTAGAATCTTTATCGTTAGTCTTTATCGATTGTTCAGTGAGAATTTCATGACATTTCATTGATTGAAAGTGAAGTTATTGCGTTTTAAGTGTCAGTATGTTTGTGTTATCGGTGCGACAATGAGCTTCGAACAAAGAGCCAACATTAAATTTTGTTTTAAAATTGGTGAAACTTTTACCGAAACGTTTCAATTGATGAAACAAGTTTATGGCGATGATTGCCGATGCCGTAGCAGAGTGCACTAGTGGTTTCAACGTTTTCAAAATGGCCGTGAGGACATAAATGACGATCAACATGTGGGCCAATCAAAATCCGTGATCACCGCAAATTCCATCGAAACTGTGCGTGAATTCACCAAAAATCAGCCGAAATCATCATTGAAATTCATGGAAATGGAATTGAACATCTCTGAAACATCGATTTATCGCATTTTGACCGAACATTTGGGCTTACGAAAGGTGTGTGCACGGTTTGTTCCGCACTAATTGACTGACGACCAAAAATTGCTCAGAATCTAACACTCGAAGGACATCATTAAACCGATTATTTGACCAAAAATCACATTTTAACCATTAACCACTCCCCGTATTCACTTGATATGGCACCTTTCCTTTCGGAAAAATGCATTTGCCGAAAGGAAAGCGTTATGCAGACGTAAAAGCCATTCAAACGGCTTACACCGGCATGCTGGCAACCATACCGGCCAACGAGCTAAAACACTCGTTCGACATGCCTTTGGACCGTGCAAAAGTCTGTTTTGAAGCAGTAGGAGACTATTTTGAATAAAATAAATTGATTTTGCCAAAAAAACCATTTATTCAGTTTTTTTTTTAGTCCTGTTTGCTTTGGAACGCAAACTGACAACTTTTGGCCCCAAGATAATGTACCGTCGCAAACAGTTTCTTCGTAAGCTTTTAACAAAATTTTCAACTAATATCGTACTGGACCCACCGTCGAACTAAATAGACAAAGTGTATCCCAGAAAAGAAACCGCAAGCAAAACGAAGCGATGGGAACTCAAACCCAAACAAGGGAGAACAGAGTAACACAGTGCAGCAGCACCAAGGCACTTCAGTGATGGGGCCAGAGATGGCTGTCATAAACGGCAACTTCACCGTATCACTCTTCAGATTATTGAGTCTAGTTTCAGGCTACGTTCTCGACAACGCAGCAGGTCCCCAAACAGAGTTTCGCTCTTTCGAAAGCTTTAGGGGTTACAAGGTAATCAAATGCGGAAACCAAGTAGCATTGTATTACTGGACTGGCAGTGTAGTTGAAATTAGTGACGGCTTCGAAGGCATCAAATTTCATATGAGTTTTTAAAGTGTTATTAAAAACTATAAACATTTTTTCACAAGTTGCGAAATCTTGGTTGGAATTCTCTTTCTATATTCTAGGTTTGCATCCCCTAATAGTATATAATAATATACCATGATACAAGTCAATCCTTTTACTGCTCTAAACGCATGTCCGTCGGAGTTCTTCTGAAATCTCTTCGCCATTGAGATATAAACACTGTTTAGACAAAATACATAATTATTTTAAACCCATAACACGGAGAGAGGAAGAGGAAGACCTCCACTCCGTTGGAAGACCAAGTGGAGAAGAACCTGGCTTCGCTTGGAATATCCAATTGGCGCCACGTTGCGAAAAGAAGAAACGACTGGCGCGCTGTTGTTAACTCGGCTATAATCACGTTAGCAGTGTCTGCGCCAGTAAAGAAGAAGAAGAATAACGCATAATACCGTTGTTAAATAACCACCACGCGAATTTAACACTTTTTTTTAGCGGCTGTTAAACTTTCTAAGTGTACCTTCATTAATGTTCACTAGTCGAATCGCCAAAATGAGATTAAACGCATTTTAACTATTTCTCTTCATTATCGTCTTCCGTCAATGAAATTCTTCCCCTTCCCGACATACTTACAAGATCACGAAGGCATAAATGAAATTATGAAGAATACGTGCCAATGGATTCGTAATAATCTAAATTGCTTTCTAAAGAAGAAATCAGTTTTGAACTGCAGTATCTTAAACGTTTCTATTATTTCTAACACATTACATTGTGATAAAAAAAACACGAAGAAATTTTAATTAAATTCCCCGCTTAAATGATATTTCAAAAATATATACATTGCTAAGTTGGTAGGACTGTCCTTAATTACTGTGCTAAATATGACCGAAAACCCTCAGGCAAGCGTTAGAGAAATGGCAAGAGAGCTCCACATCTCTCGTGAGTCCGTTCGAATGATTTTGGTGGATATTTTGGGTACAAAACGCGTTCTTACTCGACTCATCCCGATAAAGCTGAATTTTTATCAAAAAGAATACCGTAAACCGATCTTTCTGGATATTCTTGTTCGTGCGAATTCCGATCGCACATTCATGAAGAGCATTATAACTGCCGATGAGATATGTGTTTGTGAATTTGATTTGCAAACAAGTCAACAATCATCGGAATGGAGGGAAAAAATGTGCTGAATCCAAAAAAAACACGCCTAAGCCGCTCGAAAAGCCGCTGATCGAAGAGATAAAACAAAATTCTCTGAAGGTCATAATAAAAGTGTTTATGAAAGGGTTTTGAAGACTGAAAAAATCTTTTCCATAAATGTATTACATCTGGAGGGTTTTACTTTGAAGGCGACAAAATAAATATTGATGCATAATTAAATATTCCGTGTTTTACTTACACTTTTCGGGTACGTTTTTGTCAAAATGTATTATATTGCCATCAATACTTTTCGTCGCCCACTTAAGTGACTCAACATAAATAAAACCGTCTTAATGGCTTTATAGCGTTCGTAAGATACGATAAGGTAACACGATTGATTTATTTCTTTTTAACCCACTAAATCAAATTTACGTAACTTGGCTTAGTTGCGCATACGTGACGTAATGCATAATTCTCTAAAATAATAATTTTTATGATTATCGTGCAAATATGCCATACTGTCAAATTTCAATTTTTATTTTTCAAGTCAATAATGGTTTCTTCACCTTCAAGTTGTTTGTATCACCTAGATCTAATCGAGATAGCTATTGTGTAGTATATATAATATAAATAATCAAAATGACGTACGTACTCAAATCCGAGTGACTGTCTCTTTGACCATCGTCGATATTGTAGGCGGCCGTAATCGGTTTATTGTCACACCCAAAAAATGTCAATTAACAATAAATTAAGGCTATGGTAGGAACAATGCTAAAATCAGATGATAACCACACCCACCTTTTATAAAGCGGTTATCTTGAAATCTACTAAAACTGCGATAACTCACCAAATAAATACTTCAGAAACATCAAATTCCATACTCTTAATGACACGGAAAAAATGTAAAGGGATTGAAATCACCACCGCCCAATTGTAGGTGAAATCTTTTGTTATAATCTACCAATATTAAAAAATTAACAATCGTAACATTATTGTTAAAGTCGGAAAAAATGTCAATTAACAATTTAAATTAATAACTTGGTAGGAACAATGCTAAAATCACGATGATAACAAAATCCCACCTTTTTAAAGCTTGAAATCTACTAAAACTGCGATAACCCACCAAATAAATACTTTAGAAACATCAAATTCCATACTCTCAATGACACGGAAAAAATTTAAAGGGATTGAAATCACCACCGCCCAATTGTAGGTGAAATCTTTTGTTATAATCTACCAATATTAAAAAATTAACAATCGTAACATTATTTTTGTATTCGTTTATTGCGCTGGGAAAGTCGGACTTCAACCACGCCTACTTCCCATATATCACAATTTCAAATTCCATTTTCACTTTGCATTATTTAAATCAAAAACCAATAACTTTGCAAAAATACTGCTTTTAAGGAATTATATACGACAAATATACACAAAATTGAGCTGTAACTTTTCAAGCACCCAGATAGAAGGCTTTCAATTCAATTTTGTTACAAAAATTAGAGTTCTGTAAAGAATTTGTTTCGAGTGTTTCACTCAACTTATGGTCAACATAATCAACCTACTGAGCGTAGTATTTGCAACGCCATCACCCATCTTGACACCCAGCATTCCTTATTGATTAGTATTCGAACGAAAAGACCACGTCCAACATGTATGAAGAAAATATAGCAGCCGTAGCTGACGGTGTTCACAAAGGGCGTAGAAAATGGATTTGGCGCCGTTCGCAGCAACTCGGACTGACGTATGGAACGACTTGACGCATTTTACGTCGATATATTAAATTGAAAACGTACAAAAGCTTATACAAGAACTGACGCCGCGTCGCTTCCCAAGCGACATTTCTTTGCTCTATAGGCTTTTGGAAAGTTACAAGAATTTCCGACGTTTCCGAACCAAATTTTGTTCAGCGATCTGATCACGGCCAACATTTGAAAGAAACACAGGGTTTGTCCGGAAAGTAATAGGACTGAGTCGATTTGAAAAAAATTTATTGAACCAATCTGTACAATTCTTTAAAAACTTTCAAAATAGGCTAGGCTGGATCGAGTTCGTTCCGTTTCAGCAGCATATCGCAGGCGTTGATTCGGTCCAGAAGGTTTTTGCGTCAAATCATGCGGCACCCAAATATCAAGTTTGTTGTGTATCCAGCCTTCTACTGATGGTTTAAAATGGTTTGATGACAAACTCCCATCTTCTGGGCGATGTCATGAGATCCCACATGCCGGTCTAACTCGATGTTTTCCATGATTTGATCGGTATTCGGCGTCACAGGTCTTCCGCCAGCTGGCTTATCATGGTGATTTGCCTTTGACGAAGGACAAGCGCGAATTTCGGGGTTATTGAACTCCATGTTTACACGTCTACAACTGTTGAACGCAATGTCCAAACTACATAGTCATGCATAGCATCGCTTTGTCAGCAATTTACTTTTAGTCTTTCAGTTTGTATGGCAGCTATATCCTATAGTGGTGCGATATCGACAGTTCGGACAAATGAGCAACACTTTGAGGTGGAAGGGACGCATGTAAAATTTCCAATTAGTATCATAAAAACTATGGGAGTATTTTCTGACATCAGCAAAATAACAAGTCAATTGAAAAGTTCTCGGTCTACCATAGCAAACAAACATTTTTTTGGCAATATTTGTTTTTCTAATTCAACATAATTCCCTTCAAGAGTCTGAATATAGCGACCCTACAACTTTCGTTCGTTAGAGCAAATGTACGCGATTAAATCCTGTGTAAAACTCAGTAAATCTGCAACAGAGACTTTGATATAATCAAGCAGGCTTACTTAGATGTTGATTTAGCAAGAAGTGGTGTATTTCGGTGTCATCAGACCTTTTTAGAGGACCGGAAAGAGGTCACTGATGAATGAGCAAATCCAAAGTGAAAACGATGCTCATTGTATTTTTTGTCATCAAAGGCATCGTCCACCATGAATTTTTTCCTCCCGAATAAACCGTCAACGCCAAGTTTTACGTGGAAATCTTTAAGAGACTCAAACGAAGGTTAAATCGGGTCCGAAAAGACATCGCGGCGGATTGGATGTGACGTCCCGGCCTTTTTAGTTTCCTTGCCTGAAAATGTCGATGAAAGACATGAATTTTGAGACGACAGAGGGACTCTCAAGGCTATTTCGGAGAATGCCTTCCCTGACACCTACAATGCTTGGAAATCGCGTTGGCAGCGCTGCATCGACGCAGAAGGAGCCTATTTTGAAAGTTTTTAAAGAATTGTAAGAATTGGTTCAATAATTTTTTTCAAATTGACTCAGTACTATTACTTTCTGCACAAACCCTGTATTTCATGCGCATCCCAAAATACAGACGCCAAAACCTTACCAGCCGACTTTTGCGTTTTTCCACGCTTAAGATCGGGTTCATCGTTTGCAGACTACGCGTATGTGCAATGATGGAGCCATGGTTCATACATTATCACATAACGACACAAAAACTCGGGTTTATTACGCTTGAACATCTCCAAACACTCCAAATTTAACGCAAGCTGTTCCGAATCATCTACTCGTCGTTGGTTTTTAGTCAAAAGTGATCTTGCGCGGCATCCACCCCGCACAAACTATTATAAACATTATTATTAAGAAGAGAAATAAAAACAAAAGACTTTTGATGATGGAGATGTATGTATTGATTGATGTTTTCCCCATAAAAACAACCATATACATATATCGATTAGATTTGAAGAATTTATTTGTGCTAAGTTTTATATCGAGATGTGATTTATATGTTGTCAAATGAAAACAACTGATCGAACTTAAAATTATATAATTTGGGAACATGGCGAAGAGAACATTTCATTGTAGATGCTTCAAAATGGAACGTGTGAGTACCGTTGTTCGTATTTACAAAAAGTTCTTCAACTTAAGCACATACTTCAATGTATATACCAATATACATATGTACATGTATCAATATAAGGGTGTACAAATGATTCAATTAAGTATGTGCGCAATACTGCATGCGAGAACGTGTTTCGCTTAATCTAAGCACAAGTATAAATTTAAACTATATAACTGTCCGCTAATATAGTTTATAAATAGTGATAAAATGGCACCCGAACCCCCGAAATTTGCCTAGAAACAAGCCTAACAACACAGTTGATAAGATTTACTATAATTTATGATTGATAAAAACCGAAATCCCATCAATATCACAAAGTACCCTTGAACGCAAATAACTATATACATATACATTAAATGAAGATTAGCAAGAATTGTTAGGCTTATTGAAGTATACTGTGGGCAAAAAATAGTTAGACTTTTTAATTTAAAATTTTCTACGTTGGTTTGCATGTCAGTGACATCTGCGCCAAATGACACATCAAGCTAATAATTAGTGATTAGTATAAGCTTGTCTTACTGAAATACACAAAGTGCATTTGGTGATTTTTACGATGAGTGAAAACAAAGAAGTTCGAGACCGAGTTGACGAGGAACCACATCCAAGATGGCCATCAACATCAACTTGTGATCAACACGTCAATAAAATAAAGGAATTGGTGCTTGAAAATCAACGAATAACAGTCAGAGATCTTACTGGCGTCATTGGAATATCGGAAGGATCGGTGAAAACCATTTTGAGGGATCATTTGGACCTAAGAGTGAAGCACGATTGGTTCCAAATTCCCTAATTTTTTTCGAAATAATGATTCCCGATTACCGGGATGTCATGAAACGTATTATTAATGGCGTTGAGTCTTTGATTTATAGTTACGATTTAATGTTATTAAATATCTTCGAGTATATTAATTATCCAATGTTATGACGCCAAGGATGTTGATAGGAAAAATTTAGCGGGATTCCCTTTGGTTGCCTCAGTACAGTACCAAACCAAGCAAGGACTGTCTAATGATTGATTTTCATTTTTAGGCATTTATTTTTCTTCTAGAAAGACTTACACCTCTACCAGGAATCTCTTATTGATCTTTAAGAAGTTTTGTGCAATCAACCTAGTCATGAAAGGCAAGAGACTTTTTTAAGCATGGAGGTCTAAAACTACTCAGCTACAGAAATGCAACTTTCAACAGCTAAGATTTAAAATACTTTTTAAACAATTGTTACGAAAGAACTGCTAACTGTTCCATTCTATATTTTTTTCTAAGAATATAACACCTAGTATATCTCTACGACACGTAAGTATAGGCAGGCAGACTTATAAGTTTTAAACGGCTAGTGTATTGATGGCGACTTAACCTAGAATCCCATCGAAAATGCCCTTAGGTGAAAAGTAAAATTTTCTTTTTAATTACTGAAAAATGTATGCCTCTCAAAAGGTGGGTATTCTATACACAAGAGGAGTTCTGGCAATCTGCTATTGAAAGTGTCTAATTTTACTAACTCACCTAATGACTCCGTGATATTTGTGATCTCCGAGATGGTTTACCGTGAATTATTTGTATGAGGGCAATAGCCTCGCTTTATCGCAATGGTTTTTAAAACCTCAGAAATAAATTTGAATATCTTGCTAACAGCTTGCTGCTTACAATGTTTCGTTGAAAAATTCGACCAGAAAAGCATTGAGTTTATCAGCACTGAAAACATAGTTTCATTTAAACTCACTACGGTATAGAAACTGTCTTCAGAACCCTACATTTCTGCTCGCTTGTCAAAAAAATTAAAGGCTGAAAACAAAAACAACAGTGGAATTATACATAAATGAGTGTATAGATATCTCATGGATAACTGGTATAAAATATTACTTTTCTTTATTAAGTGAATCTAATTAGTTTATACCAGTTGTTTGTTCGATTTCTCACCCCCATAGATCAGGCGAATCGAATCAAACTAATTTTACTTAAGTTTTAGCAGTTGCTTTAAAGATTTGTCACTCTGCACGGCCGACTAATTTTAAGTGATTTATAACATTTGCTTGTTCAATGTGTAACCTTCAAAGTTACTTGAATCAAAGCCGATTAATTTTAAATAATTTATAACAGTTACTTGTTCGGTTTATAACACTCAAAGGTAAGCCGAAACGAGGCAAACCAATTTTAATTCGACCAGTTGTTCTTCGAATTGTTATTCTCAAAACTTAGACCAACTAAATTCTACTAATTTTAACTAATTTATACGAGTTTCGTACTCTTGTTCCAACTAGTTTTAACTAGTTTATACGAATTCGAATTGTCACTCTCAAAACTTAAGCGAATCGGAGCCAACTAATTCCACTACTAAACTTATACCAGTCGCTCACTCGATTTGCCAATGTTTCGCTATGCGCAAGCAGCTAAATTTAATTAGTACCGCTAGCAGACATGAACAAGTTTTGAAGTTTTTCTCTTCAAATCCTATCTCTAGGAATCAGTGAAACAAATTTCAACGGTCAAGTTCAACCAATTATGATAAAACCAACGCGTTAAAGAGCTTAGCAATACATAAGTGGAAGCGATTAACAAATAAGTATTTGATTGTTAAGAAATGGTCATTCCAGGACTAAACGCAGCTAAAGTGATTTCTCAACAATGACGGAGACTAAAAGTTGGTTAGTGTCTCAAGTGTATCTTCATATACATATGTAGATACGTATCTACTTATTTTTCATTTGTGCTTGTGATACAAATATAATTATTTCGACGAGTCTATATCAAATAAATAAGCATATCATGATACAATTGAACTAAACACTTCTGCAAATGTGAATGAACGTTATTTGCAATAGTGCGAGTGTCATAACAGTAAAATGTATGTCATATAGATAAAAAGACAAAAAAAATCTACAGCAATAAAAATACTAAAATTTGACGCCTCTCAAACGGCCACTCCAAATTGCTATATACATAAGGCAAATGAGTACTTGAGTATGCATTGGTAGTAGTAGATTGCTTAGAACGCTTGTTAACACATTGTTTCTACATCATAGATTAGTTTAAATGAGCCTTTATAAGCATGTTCTAGTAGTGTGTCGTCCAATCAGAAGTCCATTAGATACATTATCGGATCGCTAGTCATAAATTGTTCATATATACTGACATACACGTATTATTCCTACAGAGAGATAAGAAGTCCGAAGTCAACAGCAAGCTTTTAAAAGTCTATAGCTCTCAACCATGCGCAGCATTTCGTTAATTGAGCTGCGGCTGCAAAGATCGCGAAATGTTTTGCAGCAAGTTGCAAGTGTGTGTTATAGTCCTTTTGGCCACATTGGCCCTTATTGGACATTGTGAAGCTGGTGTGTACAGTTTGCCGCCAATAGGCGATGAGAGTCCTTCAGCGCGTTTGATAAATGGTAGAATCGGCACCAGTGGTTCACCGAGAGCTGATCTCGATTATCGGCTACCAAACACCACCGAACCCGTGCACTACGATGTTGAACTGACGACAAATGTGCATAATGGCACGAAGGCTTTCCAGGGCACAGTTAATATTGTTATTAAAGTGATCGAAGATACAACGACAATTGTTTTGCATCAACGACAATTGAGCATTGTTAAAGTGACCATAAAAAATACTGATCTAGTCGATCCCACTGAGGAAACTTTAAATATTTCGTATGAAGAAGAACGCGAATTTCTGAGTCTGACGCCAGCCAATCAAACACTCACCTTCACCAAAGGCAGCAATTGGAACTTAACCATTAGCTACACGGGTGAATTGCGTGAGGACAATGCTGGGTTCTACCTGTCAACATATACTAGTCTCCAGGGCCAGGAACGGTAAGTGGCCATGTTAAATATTTCAATTTATTCATGCAAGCTGATCACCTCGAATTTACACAGTTATTTGGCAACCACACAATTCGAGTCGACCGATGCACGTCACGCCTTTCCATGCTACGATGAGCCAGCCAAACGTGCCACATTCAGCATTATTCTTCATCATAATCCTTCTTATAATGCTATATCCAACATGCCATTGGACGAAACCCTCAGCACGTAAGTAATTTTTAGTCGCATATTTAGCATAACTATAATATCTCCTTTATTTCGCAAGGCCTGGCTATTCCGTCTTTGAAAAAACTGTAAATATGCCGTCTTATTTGGTCGCGTTCATTGTGTCCGACTTTGAGTATACGGAAGGTGTCTTAAATGCGCGTGCACAACGCATTTACACACGTCCCGGCACTGTGGATGAACAAGAGTTCGCTTTGGTATCTGGTTTATTGCTGCTGCGTCGTCTTGAGGAATACTACGATGTGCAATTCGCACTGCCGAAAATCTACCAAGTTGGTGTGCCCGATTTCGCTGCTGGTGCTATGGAAAACTGGGGTTTGGCTACATATCGCGAAGAGTATATGTTGTACAATACCGAGAACTCGACCACGAGTACACAAACCAATATCGCTACCATTGTTGCACACGAATACTGTCATCAGTGGTTTGGCAATTTGGTAGCCATCAAGTGGTGGACATATCTTTGGCTTAAAGAAGGTTTTGCTACATTGTTCTCCTGGCAGGCAACAGACGAGGTAAGCGCAAACATTTCAGATAGAATTCACGTAGCATTACTCTAAGCGTGCTTAATTTTACTTCTACTCGTTAGGCTTACCCAGAATGGGATGTGTATCAAATGTTCCTCACTGGCGACTATCAACGTGCACTAACCTCCGATGGTACGGGTCAAATGCCTCCAATGTCGCATTATGTGCAAACACCAGCAGAAATTTCCAGCCGTTACGATTCTATTTCATACTCGAAAGCTGGTTCCGTACTGTACATGTGGCAAAGCGCGTTCCCTAAGAATGTTTTCCGTCAAGGCTTGAATCTCTATTTGACCTCAAAGTAAGAACGAACTGTAAAATGTTTATTACAAATATCTTGCTACATCGCATAATCGGAAACTGCGTATCAAACATACAACTGGTACAAATAACAGACTGGTACCATATAATCAGAAATCAAAAGAATACCTGCAAGTTATAAAACTTAAGTGAGTTACTCACGTGCGGATTACTAATTTCACATATTAAATTCTTAATAAGACAGCAGCACTCAGAAGAAGCGACTATATCGATACTAAAACTTACCGATCTAAACGTGGTTAGATCACCGAAATAACAGCCCTTAGCCGAATAAAATCCGGGTCAATTCCGGTGCGTAGAAACGGCTGTTGTGGGAATTGGCGTGTATTGAGTCTCGTCTCTTGGGCCTTCCGTTAGATGACATGGACAACAACTTGACTAACACTTACCATCCTAACGGAGGCTTGGTACCCGTTAGAACAACGACAACAACTATGTCGATACTACAACGACAATTCGTTCCCGCGAGAGTCGGGTCTACATAACCCCGAGGGACCCGGATTTTTAACCGATTGAATATTCTGCTGCTATAAACGATCAAAAATTTCAATTTTCGAATTTACTTTCGAAAAACGGTTTTACTTAGAAATTGAACTCTCAAAAAAACTTCTTTATCCAGTACAGTCGAATGATGACTATAGTTTCCCCTATAGTTTTTTTCAGTTTGAGATTCCCCGATCTTTTAAACACATTTTTATTTGTTGATTTCATAATAATAATATAAATATGTAAAACAAACTCCTTATATTGTATATAATTCTCATTATTTAACAGCCAATTCAGTGCCGCTGATGAGGAGCAACTTTTCGAATCGCTCGGCATTGCAGCCGGTGCCAATAACGTACCGATTCCAGCCACAATGCAAAATATGTTTGGTAGTTGGTCTCGTCAATCCACCTATCCGCTGCTGACCGTTACACGTAATTACAACAACAAATCGTTCACCGTACAGCAGGATGCCTTCTACGACGATACGAACACCAAATCGGATCAAACTTGGTACATACCCTTTAACTATGCACACAAAGCGAATCCGGATCATCGTAATACCACCGCTTCGCATTTCTTATTGAATGTCAAAGAGATCGCAATCCAAGACAATGATTTGGCAGCCGATGACTGGCTGCTACTGAACAAACAATCTACCGGTTTTTATCGCATCAATTATGATGAACAAAATTGGAAACTACTTAGTGAAGCGCTACAAACACAAACTTTCAAATTCGATCCACGTAATCGTGCACAGCTTATTTTTGATGCCTACAAGTTCAGTTCGACTGGACGCCTTAGCCAGGATATCTTCTTGAATTTACTACAATACCTGCCGAATGAAGATCAATATGCGCCATGGACAACAGTCTACTCCGTAATTGTTACTTTCAATACTTACCTGAATGGTGATGCGGATTATAAAAATTTCCAATTATTTATTGGTGAATTGGTTTCGAATATCTATGAAAAATTGGGTATCAATGACGTAAGCGGCGAACATCATCTCACTAAATCCATACGTAATATCGCCATTAATCTTGCCTGTATGGCTGGCATTGAGAGCTGTCTTCAAGAGACCAATAACAAATTGAAAGAATTCGTTAATAATAATATTGCAATCGAACCAAATCTACAACTGCAAATCTATTGTAACGGTCTAAAGCAATCCGGCGATGCCGAATTCAATTTCGTCTATAATCGATTAATGGATTCCGATGATCAGGCATTGCGTCGTACGCTCATCACATCGTTGGGTTGCTCGACAACCGAATCACAATTGAAAAGCTTCGTGGAGAGCTCAATTGATGAGTCCGCCGGGTGGCGTGTACAAGAGCGCATCACAATACTTAGTGCAGCATATTCGGCCAGCAGTGTTGGACTTAGTGTAAGCATTGATTTTCTCAGCGAAAATTGGGAGGCTTACGGCAATTTGACGTCAGGTTTCGGCGGTGAGAATCCACTCAATACAGCTATGGTAGGCATGGCCGCATACGTGGTCAATGAGGAACAGCAAGCCAAAGTGAGTATGAATTGGCCAAATAAAATATATATATATATTGAAAAATACTAAAATTACATGGAATTATCAATAAATAATTATTTTATTTTTTTTTTTAGTATTTCGCCTTGGTGGATAAGGTTAAGGGCAGCAATAAGGTGCAATCCAATTTGGAGGATGTCGTCAAGGCTCGCGTGCAGACTAATTTCGACTGGTTGAACAACAATCGTGCTCCGATTATGTCCTGGGTGAATGCCAATGTCGTTAAATCTGGCAGCGCGACGCTCAGCGCATCATTGGCAACGCTGTTCACAGCGTTCACCGTTGTGTTGGCACGTTATTTTTAAAATGTTAGTTTAATAACTTGAAATATGTAGATTTGTACATAATTGGCAACTCTTGGCGCAGAATTTGTGTGATTGAAACTAGTTTGTAAATAAGATATTAAATAATAATAAATAAATTTTTACACACAAAACATTTTTTTTAACTTTAAGTATGCTAGAGTGGCTTAGGTGAATCCTACGTTAGAAATAAATATCTTATTGGTTGAAAAGTCGCTGCAAAGTCAGTCGTACGCTTCATAAACATACATTATCATATTATAAACGTACATATACTAATAATAAATGATCAAATTAAGCGTGAGAACTGCTCGTCAAAGTTCATTAATGCTCGTAAATGATACAGCATTCTTTGTAGCAACACACGTGAAACCTCACACGCCACACAATTTACAACTAACGGTTACCATAAAATGTCTTATCAATGAATGGTAATATGTACTCTCATTAACTTGGCAGAAATAATACAAAAACAAAAAGTTAAACAAAATTTATTGGCCTACCAAATGACATTATAAAAATCATTTATTGTTTTACGACGGCCACAGAGTACACACACGCAATATTTGCAGTTCACTGTTAGCCTGTAACTAGTAGAGCTGACGACACTACATTCAATAATTATTATTATAAATTTGGTAATAAATATTCAATTCTTATCAACTAAATTCGCAATAACTAAGAACCCTATCTAGAGCATTAAAAATCTAATAATGAACTCGTGATAGTTGTAAATTCATTTGTATTCGATATTTCGTTTAGTTTTTATTACTACCTTAAATTTATGAGATTGTGTTCTTTTTGACGATTTATGAAGGTTAAGACTATCTTTCCGCTTATAGTTTATAAACACTAGGGGAGTTCGATAAGTCAGTGCTTTTCAAAGTAAACAAAAATAAATTTAGTAACAGGCAGTTCTATTAATTTTTCTAAGCGTTTATCTCAGGATATCTCAAGCTTATCAAACTTTTTTAACACTTTTATACCTACGCAATATGCTCACTTAACGGTTTTTTGTGAGACCTAATACTAATGGATAAAAATATGAAGTTATATTTATCAAAATCTTCCGTTTAACACAACTAAGTGACTTTAGGAGACCTTATGTCTGTGTAACTGGCGATACCCTCAGTTAGATTTGACATATCTTGATATGCCATAAGAGCTTTGAGAATATTTATTTTAAAAATCAAAGCGACTTGTTTGACGCTAATAATTTTGATCTAATCCACGCCCCAACGGGCGCTAACTTTCTAACATTGACGCCTAACGAGGGTGTGCGCTGTGCTTGGGTGGATAAAGAAGGCATCGTTGATACAACAGTTGAAAAATTTAGCATCCAAAGGGAAACCACTCCAAACTAATGGAAAGTTTCAAGACCAGAGCATACTCTTGTAGGTCCCAAAGAGGTGACGTAGTGACTGATGTCCTGAAGTTATGGAGGGAACACTTCCCAAGGGCCGATGGATTACCGGCCAAGCTAGTCAAATATGGCAGCAAAGAACTGACAATCATGCATGCATCGGCTTTTTTGCAAGATATGGTAGGATGAAAGCATGCCCGATGATTGGAACCTAAGTGTGATCTGTCTAATCCACAAAAATCGAGACCCCTCAATCAGCCCCAATTATGGTGGGATAAACCTTCTTAAAATCGCATATAAGGTCTTAACGAGCGTAGTATGTGAATTGGACCGTTTCAGGGTGGCTTTGGACCTGGAAAGTCTACTAAGGTCCAAATTTTCACCATGCGTCAAATCTTGGAAAATACCCATGAAAGGAAGATCGACACTCACCACCTCTTCGTTGATTTCAATACTGCCTCTGTGCCGCTATGTCTAAACTTGATATCCCCGCAAAACTAATGCAGATGTGTACAGCGAATGAAGAGACAGCGGCTGCGCTGGCTAGGTCAGGTTGTCCGGGTGGAAGAGCACACGCGAGGTGCTCGATTCAATATCAGTTCAGGTTTTCGATTCAATATCAGTCAAGACGATTAATACAAGAACCTTGAATAATAATATTCAGCACGTCACAGCTGACATACGGCCCCAATGGTTGAAAAAAGTTATCGAAAATAGGGCTTCACGGCTGGAATTTGTCCGAGCCAGCTGCGGCTCTTATTTGCCTTAAATCCTCTTTATAATAAAATAGTCCATCCGTCCGTGCAAGCTGTAACTTGAGTAAAATTTGAGATATCTCGATGAAGCTTGGTATTTCTTAGTTCAAAAAAAGTTCGACTTCGTAGATGGGCGTAATCGGACTAACCGATTACATATAAAGTGCCATAACTAAACACTAAATTAAGATATAAAACTGTAATTTGGTACAGGGGATCGCAGTGGCAAGGGGCACATATGGACAAAAATTTGTGAAAAAGTGGGCGTAGCCCCGCCCTCTAACAAGTTTAGTGTACATAAGTATATCCTAAACCACTTAAGCTACAACAACCAAATTTGGTGAGTACAAATCTTATAAGAACTTCTACCGGCAGTGTGAAAATGGATGAAATCGGAGTATGAGCCCGCTCACTCCCAATACATATAACGGTGGCATCGCCTACTTTTTGGTGAAATCCCATATCCCGAGACCCGACCAACCAATTTCGACAAAATTTAATGTGTGACATTCTTTTTACATTCTTATGACACAGTGCGAAAATGAACGAACTCGGACAACGACCACGCCTGCTTCCCATATAACATAACTTTAAAATCCACTTAATCAGTTCAGTTTCCAGTACACAAATCAAGATGAAATTAATATAACGGAATAAAACTTTGCACGAATAATGTCTTTAGTGTGTGCCAACTTATGACCAAAAAATGTTTAAATCCAATAAAAATTGTTCACGCGCCTAGGTACCGAATATTCAGACCCCGGTACCTATAGTTGACTTTTGATCGAAAATGTCGGTCAGTTTGTGATATATATAACTGAAATATATAGTATGTCTGTATGTCAAAAATGTGTTGAATCGGACCAATATTTCCCTAAGTCCCCATATACTTAATATAAAGATTTTGGAACTTCCGGTTGACTTTGTACCGCATATATCGGCCAATATGTACATAAGTTATCCCAATGAAAATAAGAGAGCGTGTTTTACTCATAACAGTATATCTTTGTGCCTAAAATAGATAAATTTGAGCGAAAACTTGACCCAGCGCCTTTTAACTTTTATCAGGATTTTAGAATACCCGGCTGACTTTATGCTATATGATTGATTTTACCCCGTAAAGTATTCCCCTGAGCATAAAATGTTCGCTTGCACCCGAACTTAGCCCTTCCTTACTTGTTTCCGTATATTATATATATGGTTTCTTATGGAAATTGACTGGACATATTTCCTTGTAGTTTTGTTCAATAAATATATGACACGTTTCCAGATCTATAGCCTTTATAATTATTATAATTATATCATGTACGTATCTTTAGCTTGAAGTTTAGGAAACACCTGAAAATATTTCACACACTTTTAATGTCTACAAAATTCACTCAAATTTCAAGCTCAACTAATTATTTCGAATAAATAAATAATACTTGTGAGCATATTAAATGGCACGTAGCACTTTATATTTGCATGCATACGCTAATGAAATTGAAATTGCTTGTGAAATTGAAAAAAAGCAATCAAATGGTGATAATTTACAAGTATTTACAGTATTTATTGTTTGTGTAATAATAACAGTTTTCGATTGGTCATTTCTCTACTCCATATGTTCAACTGTTTTACTACGAAATTTGTATGTGAGAGCAATAGCAAAGGTGACTAGTTGTACTCAACAGAAGAGAGTTTATGAATATATATGTACATATATGTAAGTAATTACAATGGGAGTATGATTTATTATTTCGTTTGAATATTATATATTGGGTCATTCACTAAGTAATTTCGTTTGAAACCAACAGTTGATCTTATTGAATTTTTTTGCAGCCAAAATCACACTTAAACGCTTTAACGGTAAATATATGTATGATATAGTAGGGCTTTTTTGTAAAATTTTTCGTAAATTTGTTGCAACAATTTTTATTTGTTGTCTTATCGAAGATGAAAGCTCGAAAACAGCATTTTCGGCATACTTTTCTGTTTTACTATCAAAAGCGTAAAAATGCAGTTCAAGCAAGGCGAAAATCATGTGTTGTGTACGGAGGAGATACTATATTTAACCGAACGCCAATGCGGTTAAAATGCTCTTAAAAAATGTTATGTTGTATGTTTGGTGAGATTTCAAAGAGATCGTTTATTTTAAGATTTTTCTTGACAATGCCACGATTAATTCTAAAGTGTATGGCGATCAGCTGTAACCAAATTGAGTGATACGCGCAAAGAGAAGGAGAAAATGTGTAGTGCGCCACCAGGATAATGCGTGATCTCTTATAAGTTTGATCACTCACCAAAAGTTATTGCAGCTAGAATGGGTTGTGCTATCACACCCACCATATTTTGTAGACTTGGCACCTTTATATATGATTTCATAAAATGTTTTACACAATAAAACAATCGTGTTTGAATTGCACTAAAAAAACAAATAAAATTACTTAGTGAACAACCGAATATACCTAATTTAATTTATGCATTATTTTCTGATAGAACAAGGCTTGGCGCATCGACAACAAATAGTTGCTGCCTTAAATTTGTCAAGTATTAGAGAGTAGTAAACCGAACAAATTATGCCAGCTGCCCAAAAAGGCTGGAAACAGTTGCTGTCCAACCTCTAAACTTCCCTCGCTTGCGTGTAATAGTAAGATTCTCCTGTCTTTAGTGAAGACCTGATTTTTACGGCGCAAAATTACATTAAAAGTAAGTCCTTGCTGACAAATATGATTTATTTCAAGTCGTATGTTTTTAGTGTTAAAAAAATATATATTATTTGTTATGGGTTTAGGGGTTTCAACAATTGATTTTTTATTATCTTATTAAATTCTGCAACCTCTCGAATATTACCCTAAACTTTCAAGTTGATTTCAGTAATAGTTTCGGAGATACAGACTTGAGAACATGTGCGTTCGAGGCTAGCTAGGCTAAGTGCGCCGTCTTTAAACGTGTTTTACAAGGTTTCTTGAGAACTACTCAATCGATCTTCATGAAATCTTTCACAGGTCTTTGCGATAGAATTCTTGGACGAAGGATTTTTATTTCGATTACAACTATTTAAAAAAAAAAATATCGAGAAATGTTCACTGAAATTTTAGTTTTTTTTTGTAAAAATGTCTACCCTAAACCAATTTTCAGTTTTTTTCTTTCGTCCAAATTCTAAGTTAAGGTTTTTACTAAAACATGTTTTTTCACTTTAGATAATCATCTAAGGAGTTGTCCTGCCAACTGGGAATGGTGTCGCAATTGCCGAGTTTAGAATATGTTTTTCCAAAAAAATCAGATATTTTTAAAGAGTTAAAACAAATTAACAAAATTTTAATTGCAAATTTTTTTAGAAAAAAAACATGAAAAAAATTGTTATATATACATAAATATAAATAAATATTTATAAATATTTATAATTATTTTACAAAAGAAAAATATTTTTAAGTATCATACGTATGTACTATATATATTTTTTACCACCCTAATGCATTTACATCAAAACCAATTTTTTCCTCTTACCATTTTCTCTCTAATTTATTCAAGTTTTTTTCAATCGTTCTTACGAATATGGAAGATAAAGAATAAAGTGATACTACTCTATTTCATCGCTAGAAGTGATGCAGTTATGCATCTCGTTATCACATATTTGTAAATTTACACTTTGAGAGACGCAATTTGTCTGAATGTTTATAATTATATTATTTTGTGTGTAGACTGGACGCAAAGCCAATTTTTTAGGAATTATCTGGGCTAATAATCCTTCACACTACTTCTAAAGATTGTGGTTCAGGTGAGTGCTGATGTAATCTTTAATTGATAAATTGTTGTTGTACAGCTTAAGCAAATACTATATGCTAAATATGTGTATGTATGTAAGTATGTAAAGCAATTATTTTTCAACTTTTCTACGATAAACTTAAATTAATAGTTAATTATTAACTTTATGAAGGTATTTCGAAATAAACAAAATACCATCTGATCGAATTTAATTCGGACTGGTCCATTTATATGCAACGCTCGCAATCCAAATCGATATTTTTCTTATACTGATACAAAATTTTTTCCAGCTGTTTGATGTTTGATCTCGATACACATATCAATTAGTATATGTTCGACAGCAATTTTTACCACGAAAAAATAACCGAAAACGAGCTTGCTTGAATTTTATGTTTCCAATGGAATCAAGGACATAGAATCTTTAAAAATGTTACAGAAGTGTTATGGAAAGTCTACTTTATCACGAGTATATTTTTTTGTGTGGCACAAAGCATTCAGTGATGGTCATGAAATCATCGAAAACTTGCATGATTTGTGAATCGTCATCCAGCTCTGCTAATGACGATAGCATTGAAAAAGTTACAGAACAGTGCGTGAAAATCGTTACAGATAATCTAAGCATTTCTTATGGCTCAACTCAATACATTTTGTTTAATTTGAGCTTGGTTCGTGTCTATGCTAAACTCATTCTAAAAAACCTGAGTCTTTTGCGACGAACGTGAGACATCAATGCGGATGATGAGGCGTGTTTGCTTATGAATATGACGTTCAACAATCTAGCGAATGGCGCTTGAGTAAAAAATCGTAAAAACCTTTGCAATGAAGCACAAAATACTAGCCGAAACTGATAGCAAATGTAAAATTGGTTCTTGTTTAAAAGAAGCCTACTTTGAAGGCGATAGTAAAGACAATTTTTGATTACTTTAGGTTATATTGATGAAACTTTTCAAAAAAACCTCAAACTTTAGATTAAACATATCTAGAAAATAAAAAGAATGTGAAAGAAAATCCAGGTAATAAAATCCTAATTCTTTACTTGAGAATCTAAAAAGTTCCGAAAAACATTCAAAATTAGACTTTGTAAAAGTGCGACTCTTAGATTATCATAACTTAACAAATATTAACTTTTCAATTAAATTTGAAGAGTATAAGCCGATTATCTCAAGAAAAGTAAATCCATATCATAAAGCAAACTAAAATTCTATGATTCCTTTAAGTGTTTTTAGAGGAATGATTTCATAACTGAACGAAAATCAATTAACCCTTGACCGTAAACACATTATATGATGGCATTGATATATGGAAGTGTTTCCGGAAAAATCCCCGAACAACTTGTTCATAAATTTTAATTTGCTTTCAACTTTAATAATAACCAGTAATAGTTAAAATAAAGGAATGACATTAACACCAATAAAATTAGATTTAACTGCTGCAAATTAGATTAGATAGAGTCAAAGTATGTGCTGACTAACACAATTCTGAGTACGATAAGGTATCAAAGTAAAATGTCATACATGGGGATTAGAGTGACTAAATTTACAAGTAGTTAATCGATTTAGCTTTAATAAACAAGTCTCCCAGTTTTAAAATAAACAACGTCAAACCTCGAAGGTTTTATGAATAAATATTATAATTTGCCTTTACCTCACTTCCACCGATGGTTGGTCGGTGCCTAAATTTTGTAAGCGATCTCTGCAAGGCTTCATTGGGATTTGGGATGAAGGCAGTACTTATCTTCAACCACTGCGAATCAACTAGCCGGCTGAAATAAAGATTTTGGCTATTCTGAGTCAGGAAATATGCAACGAATCCCGAAAGTTCGGGATTGGGGAAAAAACCTTCAATAATATTATCTGCCTTATCGAGTATTTTCTTGTTATACCTACTGATATCGCAATCTTTGTACAAATCAATTTATAATCAAGTGGAATCGGAAAAGGCTTCATGGCACACGCTTTAATTAATTAATTTGTTTTTGGTTTACTGAATATAAATTCTTGAAATTGAAAATTAAATTTAATAGCTAATATGGCATGGCAACAAGTCTGCGAGTTCTAGAAATGGCCTATATAACAAGTCATTTGAAAGGTCCTCAGCCTGACATATAGATGGCTCTACTAGAAATTAACCCATATGATGTTTAGTTAGCCCTAGCCTTCAAAAAGCGTGTGTACAAATTTGACCTTCACGTATAATTAGGTATGAGAAAGCTCTGTGCAAATTGGATGCCACGCGAGCTCAATTTTGACCACAACCAACGACGAGTTGATGATTCGGAGCAGTGTTTGGAAATGTTCAGGCTTCATAAACCAGAGCTTTTACTGTTCTGTGTTTTGGGATGCGTATGGAATTTTTTTAATTTTTTTTATTGACTATATTATCACTTAGATTTATACAACTTATAAAAATTAAGTCAACGTAAAACACTGGGTATGCTATAGTTTATTGTGTGAATTCGGTCTGCGCTTTACCCAAGCTCTCATATACTAACAGTGAGTACAGGTACTTTTTTTAAACACTTTTAGAACCACAGATCGCGCGTGAGTCTTGTCAAGCTGTCATGTTATTTTTCTTCAATATTCAATTTATCCTGGAAAGACTTACGCCCGAACAACGTTTACAAAAATCGTTCAAATTTGTTACGATAATGCACGTTCTATAAAAAATTAGTTTCGCGCGCTCCGATCAACTTATGGTCAATATAGTCAGCATACTGAGCATACTATAAGACACACCATCACTCATTTGAGTCCGAGCATTCATTATTGAATAATATTCGACTAAATACACGTCAAGCTAAGAGTGTACACGAAAACCGTGGAGAGTCGATTCGGCGCCGCTCGTAGCAACTCAGACTGACGTAGGGAACAACTCGGCTAATTTAAAGTTCCAAGAAGATCCGACGTTTTCGAGCCAAATTTTTTTCAGAGATGAGACCTTTTTCGGGCTCACTTGGGACGAAGAGGAACCTGAAGAGATTAATGAGCCGTCATTTGTTTGGTGTGGTTAGTGAGCCGGTGGAATCATCGGTCCATATTTTTTCAAAAATGATGCCAGTGAAAACGTAACGGTCAATGACAACCGTTATCGTGGCATGATAAATGACTATTAGATGTCTGAAATTGAAGCTTGTGATCTCAGCGACATTTGGTTTTAACAAGACGGCGCTACTTCCCACACATCACAATTAATAGAATTATTGATAGAATATTTCGGTAAAGCAGATAATTTCACGTTCTGGGCAGGTCGATTGGCCAACAAGATTGTGTGATATCACATCGTTAGACCTTTTGGGATATGTAAAGGTCTATGCGGAAAATCCCGATTCGATTTGTTCTTGGAGTAAAACATCACGCTTGTTATTCGCCAGTTACCAGTTAAAATGCTCGAACGAGTCATCAAAAATTAGACTCAACGGATGGACCATCTGAGACATAGCCGCGGCCAATATTTGAATTTTTTTTTTTAAATGTTCCTTTTAATGAATGATAATAAACATTCCCCATTAAAATTGAACTTTCTATGTATTTTCTTTAACAAAGTAGAGAACCTCGAAATGCATCACCCTTTCAATACGAATATAAGGATTTAGGTTCTTCTATCATACTTATTCCTAATATGTCGGTCATATGTGACTTATCATCATACAATTGCTTAAAAACAAGTTCTCGAGTATACGAGTACTTGAACAATGTCAGAACTTAATGTAATTACTCCACACCTTACACTGTCCCATATTTCTTATCGAGTGATTTGTTACCTGACTTTAAACCATTTACATTTATTGTCGTCCAATAAGATATGCCCGATTTTTCAATGCAATTAAGTAAAGAAATTTTCTGAGAAATTATGTATTTCGGCGCTGAATATGAATGGAATTGATCTGTATGTAAATATCATATGCCTTATACAATATTTTCCGATTTTCTGGTTGACTTTCGCAACATTTTTTCAACACCTCAAAGTATTTACTTCCTTGCAAATTGCGAGAGTATAAAGTGTTATGCCGGGAAAACTGTTATACTACTTTTGTGCAATACTTGTGCATTGTGAGAGTGAATGGGCAAAGAAAAGAGAAGCAACTTTTTAAGAAGAATTCCCCAACACAACGAATAACAGAATTACCTATAGCATTTCATGAATCTTGAAACATTTTATATCCGTGATAAGCTAACATTTAGGGAATAGATAAAACAATTTAAGATAACTCAATTTCTTTTAACAAATCTATTGACGATCATTCTAATCGTATACGTCCAAAATATTTGCCGACCGATTTAATGCATAACAAGCAACCATTACGTATATGTGAGCAAAACTGTTATACTCTTGTGCAATGCACGTATTGCGAAATCGTAAACAGGCCGGCATGAAGAGAGTCCAAGCAAGACTACTTATTGATAACATGAGATAAGCGAAGCTGTAAACTGCGCCCAGTACTTAACCGACGAAATAAACACCTAGTGTATGAGGTGCATAAAAAAATTATATTCCTAACCTCACTGATTGAAGGGTGTTTACAGATAAAGCAACCAACATATATGCGCTTTTCTGCTTTATTCTGCTAAGCGGAAATTGGAGAGAGACCTAGCACATGAAGCAGTTAAAATATAAATTAACTGATTACGTATTTTGAATCGCTGAAATTAACCAAAAATGCTTATAATAAAATAAAAAAGTGCAATAAACAAATAATTGAAATATTTTTGCCAAAAACAATTGGTTGCTACAGCACTGGAACACCCACCTTATGAGCTCACATTTACTTGTTTGTATGTATGCGTGTTGACACACTCACACTTGTGCATTTTTGCCAGCAATGAATTTGCGTCCATACAAGCAATATGATATCGCCATTGTGTGTATGTTTGCATGTTTGTATTTATTTGTATAGTGATATTGCTCTATCGAGTGGCTATAATTGCTCTTAATATTGTAATATAAAATATCTAGCTCTTGTCGGCAATAGAGATAATTATCCTTATCATTGCTAATAAAGTTAGTTTAAAACAGTAGATAAGCCGCGACGTTGCTTAGCTATAAAGGTCTATGTGCTTTCATTTAGACATTAGTTTAAGACATTTAACCGCCACAGATTGCTGTCCGCAGCCGAAAACGGTAGAAAAACAAGGCACTTAAGGTTAGCACTTAAAAGGATATACATAAATTTATAAATATATATATATATACATATATATGTATATAGAGCGAGAGATTGGTGTTGAGTTGTGAAATAGTCTTTGATTTTTTTAATGCAAAGGATATGGCAGAAAATAAAACACGAAAGCTGATAAGCAACAGTGAGACAAAACCAAAGTGCAAATTTAAAGTGAAGTGAGAATTTTGTGAATTTTGGCAATGGACATGGCTTAAATTCAAGAAGATAAGAATTATTTAAAAAAAAAACCTTATATTTTAATCATTTTTGGATCAACTTCTAAAACAAATAAGTTGTTATAATTAAGAAATATCTTAAAAACACAGATCCAGTGACCCATTTTACATACCCACCTAATTTATTTTGCTTCGATCTTTTGTAATACTTAGTCTGAAAAACGTATAGTATCTAAGTGAGAATTAAAACAAAAACAACAACGGAAAAGCGTACAATTAGTTACATATGTGAAGTGGTCTCTTTTGATAAAAGTATATATGAAAGGACCAAAGTCGGTTGACTTTTTACAATTATGTTGATGAGCAACTTAGTCATAGCTGATCATTCTTATATGAGCTTATAATCACATACTCCAACTTTTTATATCCTGATCAGCTACTAAGTTTTCCACGAAATTTGAAATACGTAAAGGAAACGTAAGCAACTCTATAAAATATATACATTATATATAAATGATCAAACGAGCACGACCTTCTGTCTTCATATATGCGAACTAGTCCCTCAGCTTTTGCTATATCGATCTGAAACCTCATTTCTCTCCAAGTAGTCCCTCAGTTTTTGAGATGTCGATCCGAGACCTCGTTTTCTCTCCAAGAAGTTGTTCAGTTTATTAGATATCGATCTGGAACCTCATTTTTTCTCCAAGAAGTCACTATTTTTAAGATAGCGATCTGAAATCTAATTTCCTCTTCAAAAAGTCTCTCAGTATATGAGATATCGATCTGAAACCTCATTTTCTCTCCAAAAAGTCCCTCAGTTTTTGTGATATCGAGCTGCAAACTCTTTTTTCTCTACGAAGCTGCTCATTTGTCGGAACCACCAATATCGGACGACTTTAGCATATACTTATCTTACATACTGAAATACCCGTTTAAATTTTTGTATGGAAAACTTGTTTATATTTAAAGAGATATCTTCATAAAATTTTGCATGCAATATTTTGTGATTGAAATATTTTCGTTATTATCTTACTAAGAAAATTTAATCTTGCCCGAATGTCAGTGATTTGGGAATAAGCTGGGACTTCCTCTGGCGCACTAGCGTGGAGTCTATGGGTCTATGGACCTCATGTGAGTTCAGCAAAGCATTGTTCAGCAACCAACACGCCTGTGAAATCCTTCTTGCCCAACCGAATTACCAAACTACTTGCTTTTAGCAAGGTTCATCTACATAGTTACGGTTTTTACTGGTAATTGTTCAATAGGAGACAATATTCTTACTTTTCGCAAGTGAATTCTCAAAGTTCTGTGGAGGATAGCGAAGTGGTTAAATCTAGTCGCTCGCTCTCTTGCTTTTAAGGCTGATGGTGAGTCATATCGTTTGTCCTACTTATATTTACGGACAGCCAGGCGGCCCTCCTGGCATTGTCTTCACACATGACAAATTCCAGTATAGTTCACAGCTGCAAGAGAGCACTAAGCTCAATAAAAGACAAGCTCCAGCTAAACTTGATCTGGGTTCCCGGACACAGGAACTTTTTCGGTAACGAAAAAGCAGACGAGTTGGCAAAGGCAGGAGTTTTCCTCAATGAATCCGAGGCGGAGCTAATACAAAGCCCGCTGGGATCGATACAAGGAGAGATCAATAGACAATTTCAGCAAATTGCAAACAACAGGTGGAAAAACATTACAAAAAGCGTCATAACTAAACAATTATGGCCAACATATGACAGGAAAAGAACAAATGATTTATTAAATAGGTCAAGAAAAAGTATTTACAGAATAACAGCTACCACAACAGGGCACTGGCCATTTGGGGAACATGCGTCCAAAATGGGATTGCCCTACAACGATATCTGCCGTGGCTGCGGAGTAGCAGGGAACAAGGAAACAATCTTCCACTTTCTCTGCGAATGCCCAGCTCTAGCACAGATCCGACATAAAACACTCGGAATCCACCAAGCACCAAATCTTGAATGGATTTCCACCAGAAGCATATCGGACATAAGTAGTTTCATCGAAACCTCAAAATGGTTTGAGAGAGAAGGTGAAACGTAATAGCAGATACAGGTGGTTCTTGTATCAAAATGGCACATCAAGTGCTAACCGATAAGGCTGCACTCCTACCTACCTACCTACTTATGGTTGGACTTGAGACGGCTAGTAGTGACATTATCGATTATCGCTTTTTTAGCCGTTCAAGCGGAATCAGTTTCTTGACATTACCTAACCAAATCTATCAACTTAGTAATGTTTTTGTGAACGGAAAATTCAGCTAACAGCTAAGAAATTTCATGCGTATTATTAGCTATCTCTTTTAATCTAAGTGTAGGAGTTGCAAGAGTTAAAAAGAGTCGTGCGTCAAAAGTAGCACTAGAACTCTTTTCATTTTGCCATTACTCATTCTTTAGATTTTTAATGCCGCTTATCAAATCATGCCAAATTTAATCAAACTTTAATTTTAATGCTCCAAAAAACAAATGCTATAAGTTATTTCGTTATGTGGATATTATAATAAAAATATTGTTGAAAGTACAGAACTTTAACTGAAATGATTTAGAAACTGATAGTGAAGTTTGTATGAGCTCTTGAGAAGCTTTTTCGAAAGCTCTATGTTGCTGTTTTTTTTTATAAATGTAACCCCAGCTGTATTAATGAAAATTTATGAATTGGATGGAATTCTAAAATGGATGTCGCCTTAATAATTAGATTTTACTTGTAATGAATGAAAGCTATAGAATTCTCAGAAGTACACAATAAAGTGCTTTCACAGTTATCTTCGGCATAAATCATGAAACAACTGTAGACAATTTATAGTTCATAGCTATTGATATTGATATCGATTACGCATATATTTTATTCGCAAACTCAGAACAGAATTTATGACAGGCATGATAAGAAATCCAATAAATTCTTGTAGGTTTATTATATGGTCGTCATCGAACTCATTGCGGTATTTAACGCAACTTTTTCGAATTTGCGTAAAGAAAAGTTGAATATAGAAGCAAGTCATCAAAGTAAATAAGTTAAGCTTTATAAATAAAATATTAAATTAATGTACATAGATTTAAGTGATTGATTTCAAAATAATATAATTTAATAATTTTACATTTCCATTTCATTTCTATATATTACAGAATGTCCAAACTGTACCTCGCTGCCTTTTTGGTGGCATTTTTGTGCGCTACAGCTTTTGCTGCACCCTATGAACAACAAACCGAGGTGACCGGCAGAGCGGTTGCAGCCGACGGTAACGATTATCGTTTGCCAACGGAAATACTGCCATGGAATTACAATCTAAAGCTTACGCCGTACCTATTGGAAACTGATGGCAATAAACGCTTCACTTTTGATGGTGAAGTTACCATACAAATCAATTCAACCATCAATACGAAAACATTAATTCTACATACGAAAAACTTAAATTATACAACTAGAGAATTATGGTCTGAAGACGCACCCAATACCATAACTAACTTGGGCGCGGGCACACTTAATAGTGTCACCGACAAAATCCAATACGATTTGACGACAGAATTGGTAGCGAATAAAACGTATTTCTTGCATTTCGTCTATAATGGCACCATGGACGATGACATGCAGGGTTTCTATCGCAGTTCATATGTGGATTCGGCGAATAACACAAAGTGAGTACCCGTTAGTTAGGTGTAAAAAAATGTTGATGTGTGACAATGTGAGAAATATGTAATAAAGCACCAGCACCATTTCGAGGTTTCCTACTTTTTAAAGAGAAAACAAACAAACTTCCAATTTAATGGGAAATGTTTATTATGATTCGAAAGAACGTTCTTTTAATTTTTGAAGATTATCTGTTTCAAACTAGGTCTCAGATGGTTTATCCGTTGAGTGCATTTTTCGATTACTCGTTCAAGTATTTCGACTGATAACGAGCGAATGACATACGCGATGTTTTTCTCCAAGGCCTGAATCGAAGCAGGATTGTCCGCATAAGCTTTAGACTTATACCCACAGGAGAAAGTCTAACGGTGTGATATCGCACAATCTTGGTGGTCAATCGACGAATGTTCTCGAAGCGTTCTCTCCAAAAATTAATTCATTGACGCGATGTGTGGGAAGTGGCTTTTGTTAGAACCAAATGTCGCCGAGATCACAAGCTTCAATTTCAGGCATCAAATAGTCAGTTATCATGGCGCTATAACGGTCGCCATTGACGGTTACGTTCTCATCGGAATCATCTTTAAAGAGATATGGACTGATGATTTCACCTGCTTCCAAATCACACCAAACCGTTGTTTTTTCCACCGTCAACAAACTGATTGGACCTTGTCCGTGTGGCTGGATCTTGAAAATCAACATCCGACCAGATATTCACCATGCGCCAAATCTTGGAAAATACCCGTGAAAGGAGAATCGACACACACCACCTCTTCGTCGATTTCAAAGAAGGTTTCGACAGCACGAAAAGGAGCTCTCTTTATGCCGCGATGTCTGAATTTGGTATTCCCGTAAAGTTAATACGGCTGTGTAAGCTGACGTTGAGCAACACCAAAAGCTCCGTCAGAATCGGGAAGGACCTCTCCGATCCGTTCTATGCCAAACAAGGTTTTAGACAAGGCGACTCTCTTTCGTGTGACTTCTACAACCTACTTCTGGAGAAAATAATTCGAGCTGCAAAACTAAACCGAGAAGGTACAATCTTTTATAAAAAAAGTGTGCAGCGAAAAAAATGGGTCTGGTGGTGAACGAGGGCAAGACGAAATATCTTCTGTAATCAAACAAACAGTCGTCGCACTCGCGACTTGGCACCCACGTCACTATTGACTGTCATAACTTCGAAGTCGTAGATAATTTCGTCTATCTGGGAACCAGCATCAACACCAACAACAATGTCAGCCTCGAAATCCAACGCAGAAAATCTCTTGCCAACAGGGCGTACTTCGGACTGAGTAGGCAATTGAGAAGTAAAGTCCTCTCTGGACGAACAAAAACAACACTCTATAAGTCACTCTTTATTCCCGTCCTGCTATATGGTGCAGAGGAATGGACGATGACAACATCTGATGAATCGACGTTGCGAGTTTTCGAGAGAAAAGTTCTGCGAAAGATTTATGGTCCTTTGCGCGTTAGCCGCGGCGAATATCGCATTCGATGGAACGATGAGCTGTATGAGATATATGAGGACATTGACACAGTTCAGCGAATTAAAAGACAGCGGCTACGCTGGCTAGGTCATGTTGTCCGAATGGATGAAAACACTCCAGCTCTGAAAGTATTCGACGCAGTACGCGCCGGGGGAAGCAGAGGAAGAGGAAGACCTCCACTCCGTTGGAAGGACCAAGTGGAGAAAGACCTGGCTTCGCTTGGAATCACCAATTGGCGCCACCTTGCGAAAAGAAGAAACGACTGGCGCGCAGTTGTTAACTCGGCTATAACCGCGTAAGCGGTTTCTACGCCAGTAAAGAAGAAGAATGACAGCTCTTGAATCTCTTCAGGTGGCTCTTCGTGCCAAATGTGGCCATTTTGGTTGTTTATATACCCAGAAATGGGACTTATCGCTGAACAAAATTTTGCTCGAATGCCTCGGATCTTATTGAAACTTTTGAAGAGCCCATAAAGCGAAGCGATGTCGCTTGAGAAGGTTGAGCGGCTTCAGTTGAGTGCACAAGCTGTGTTCCAATTCCAATTTCCACGGTTTTCGTGTACTCTCGCAGCTACGACTGCTATATATTATTCACTGCATGCTGGACGTTATCTATTCGGTCGAATATTATCCAATAATGAATGCTGGGTCTTAAGATGGGTAACGAATAGATACAGGCAAAAGTTCACAGCATTTCAGTAGCCAGCAAAAAGCGCCTTCTAAACTGTGTTTTACCTTTCTACGATTTAAGAAAATCGAAGAAATTCAATTCAACGCTATTGATAAAAAGGAGGGTCATTTTTTATTCATTAATTTATCTTTTTATGGGGTTACAATACAATTAAACGCACCGTACTGAATTTTTTCGCAATGCAACGAGTAATCACAATTTCTAAATAAATTACTCACTTTCCAGATGGATTGGCTCTACGCAATTTCAAACGCATCATGCACGCCGCGCCTTCCCCTCATTCGATGAGCCAAAATTCAAGGCTACCTTCAACGTGACAATTAGACGCCCCTCGACATTCAACACCTTTGGCAACACGCGCATTTCCAGCCAAATCACTGATGGGTGAGTACATTTCATAAACGCTTTTCAAGTTTAATGCAATTATATATATTTGATTTTTTCAGTAATTATGTAGAGGATGTGTACGCGCCAACACCACGTATGTCCACTTACCTTCTCGCTTTCATCGTGTCCGAGTTTACAGAACGCAATAACACTAATTTCGGTGTAATTGCACGACCTGAGTATTACGATCAGACCGAATATAGTTTCACTGTTGGTCAACAACTTTTGGCCGCACTCGACAACTACATTGGTATTAAGTATTACGAAATGGGTAATGATAAAATGCATATGGCTGCAATTCCGGATTTCTCTGCCGGTGCAATGGAAAACTGGGGTCTCCTCACCTACAGAGAACGTGCCTTGCTGTACGATAAGGAATCGACGACGCTCAGCGCTAAGCAATCGATTGCTGGTGTGGTCGCGCACGAACAGACCCATATGTGGTTCGGTGATTTGGTTACTTGCGATTGGTGGAGTTATACATGGTTGAATGAAGGTTTCGCACGCTACTTCCAATACTTCGGCACAGCTATGGTGTGTATTCGATGTTGTATATATAAATGACGTTTTCTTATTTTAAATGTGCCACTTCCACAACAGGTGGAAACCGAATTGGGGATGGATCAACAATTCATTGTTGATCAAGTACAAGTTGTGATGAGTATGGACTCAACCAATAGCACAAATCCGATGAGTGATGAAGATACAAACACCCCAAGTGATCTGTCGCGGATGTTCAATAGTATTTCTTACAATAAAGGCGCCAGTATTATACGCATGGTCAAGCATGCTATTGGCGAGGAGAACTTCAAAAAATCGCTAAACGACTATCTTAACAAACAGTATGTATTTTTAATTTATACAATGACAACTAACATTTAAACAATGTTTTTCTTTTCATTTGTTAGCAAATACACTAACACCATTCCAGCCAATTTGCTAACCGTCTGGCTACAATATTGGCCAGAGGCGACCAAAACTTATGCTGAAAACGTATTTACTAGCTTCACTGAACAAGTCGGTTATCCGCTCATCACTGTCGAATTGTCCGCTGACAAGAAGAGTTTCAGCGTTAAGCAAGAGCGTTTCCTGCTCAAAGATCGTGATACCGCCAACACTGAATTACTCTACACGGTCCCAATCTCATATACAACTAGCGATGTGAAGAATTTCACAGACACAACACCCAAATTTTACCTGGAAGCTACTAAAACGCCACTCACAATTAACTTAACGAACAGCGCCGACTGGATCATACTGAATGTACAGGAGTCTGGTTATTATCGTGTCAACTATGATGACAGTACTTGGGATGCCATACATAAGACATTGCACTCTGCTACCTGGGGTGGCATTCATGAACTTAATCGCGCTCAAATAGTCGATGATTTGCTTAATTTGGCACGTGCTGATATCATGCAATACGACAAAGCTTTGGAGGTGCTCGAGTATTTGGAGAGTGAAACAAATTACCTGCCTTGGACTTCGGCCTTTAATGGCTTCTCATACATAACTATACGTCTTGGCAGCGATACGAAACAATTTGCCGAATATATACTCGAACTAACGAAAGCGGCATACGAAAAGCTTGGCTTTGTAGAGAAAACGACGGACAGCGCCTTGGATATCTATACTCGTACAAAAGTGTTGTCTTGGGCCTGCAAGTTCGGCAATGAAGAGTGTATTAGCAAATCAAAAGAATATTTTGCCACAATTAATACCACTGCAGTGCCTGTGAATATCCGTTCGGTTGTATACTGTAATGCTATGCGTTACGGCACTGAAAACGACTACAATACATTGTTCAACAAATTTTTGACAAGCAACTCGGCGACTGAACAAACTCTGATACTCAGTACATTGGGTTGTGTTAAAGATGAAACCCTCATTACGAAATATTTCAACGCCATTGTGAGTGACGACATTCGCCGTCAGGATAAATCGAGCGCACTCAGCAGTCTGTACACCGAAAATAATGAGAATGTCGGTCCGGTCTTCAAATTAGTCACAGACAACTATGACAAACTAGCGGAAGCGTAAGTTCTCACTTCAAGTTTTAGTTAGATATGTGGATCTATTATATTTAATTATTGAATTTCTTCTTTCTTCTGCAGTATGGGCAGCTACTCTTCTGTTGCCACTGTAATCGCTAATATTGCCGCTCGTTTTACCACCACGACTGAGCAAGAGAGTCTGAAGACTTTCAACGAACAGAACAAGGATAAATTCGGCAGTGCCCAGTCCACACTTGTCACCGCTGAAAAGACAGTGACAGAGAATTTAGCATGGGCCACAAACAAATTGGGACAATTTAGGAGCTATTTGGATAACCGCAATGGCGCTGGAACCAACACAATTGCCATTCTGACGATGTTGGTATGTGCTCTTGTTGGTCGCTACCTGCAGTAGGTTTGGTTCCTGCATGAGCATGCCTAGTAGTGACGTAAAAATATGTACATACACGTAGTTATGTATGGTAGTTCTAAAAACTAGTTTAAATCCAGTTGAAAATATGTTCTTGTTTTTAGTTTGTTTGTAAATACATTTGTATATATGTAAGTATGGAGTGAAATATGAAATGTCATCAAGCCAATTTCTTGTGATTAAAACGAATAAAAGCTTTATAACAATCGTAAGAGGCAGTCTATACTTTCGGACAAGCACGGTACCCATATCATACTAACCAAATATGTGAAATCCAGTGACACTCAACTTTGGTCTTTCCAAAGCAATAGGAACCGCACTCTCACCCCATCTTCTCTCACCAGCCAGAAGGTAAGACTGTACCGTAAGACTGATAGAGAGTCAATACCCATGACAGCCGGTTCTACCTTACCGTAATTGACCGGGATTTTATATGGCAAAAGGCTTTTTTCGGAGGAAACTAATTGTGAGTTCACACACGAAAACTTTTACCGCCCCAACTGTTTTTTCATAAACGAAAAGACGACAAAAAAACACAGGGGCTGAGTCAACGTGTTCTTTTTCCCAACAGTCCGCTGCTAAGCTATTAGATATTCTTTTTTTGAAAGTAGCGCTCGGTTCAAATCAAATATATTCAACATGTTCCCAAATTCGAATTTTATTTATTTTTTTTTTTGGTATAAAATACTAATAGAAATATCTTGCAAAAGGCTGAACAGAGATAAAATTAGCTAATGAAAAATATCTTTCTTCACCGTGTACAAGAATTAGAGAATGTGGTTTGGAAGGAAAAGCAGAATATGGACCGACTCTTGTCGCCAGTGTGAAATCAATGGGCAACACTAAGATAAAATTAACCGATATTGAGCAACAACTACAAACACGTTCAGTGCGGCAGAGTCTCCCTCTTTGCGGACGATGCTGTTTTTTAAGTCACAACTGAAATTTGTGATTCAATTTCAGATTTCCTGAGTGTAACTTAGCATCTTTGACAACTGTACGAGTAGTTAGTACGTTGATGGATAACCTTATTGGCGTCTTTACCGTTGATAAATCATGTAGGTGAAGCGACCACTATATCTAATGAATTGAGCACACTTAAGTTTCAATCTAGGTCCAAAGCTATACTTCAATACGAAAATATAATCGAATAATCTCTTGAATGGCTAAGACTGATTCTGATTTTTGGAGGAAAAATAAAATGAAATCTTTGGTGGCACTAATGAGTAAGTAATCCTCAGATGATTGACGAGATTTATATAAACTTTCGAAACGAATTTATTGTCCCCGTCAGGATGATGAGGTGAGTTGAACTTTCTGTTCGTCGAAAGCGATAAATTAATAAAAACGGAAGATATATCGAAATCGGGAAATTTTCGTTAAATGAAGAGGTGCTCGCAGAAACTGAGGCCTATTTTGAATTTTTTAAACTCGACCATTGCGACACAATTGCCAGTGACCCCTCGGAAAAAGATGCGCACGCTTCTTTCAGTTTCGAGAAAAACGGCGCACTTAGCCTAGCTAGCCTCTAGCGCACAAGTTCTCAAGGCTGTATCTCTGAAACTGCTACTCCGATCAACTTGAAAATGTAAGACAATATTCCAGAAGTGTTGTAGAATTTAATAAGACAGCAAAAAAAAATCGATTTTTGAAACTTGTAAGCCTATGTAACACCTTAAGTAATGTTAATGCAATTAGTTTAGATCTCCCGCTAGACCCATTATGCTTGATATAGTTATAGTTGCCCCGGGCGCAACATCTTGGGGGCGGCAAAACGATCTTCGCTGGTTTTATATATTAATAACGGCTTCTTTGTGTCAAAAGTGTACAAGATATAGGGCGAAAATGGGATTTTTCTATGGCTTTTAATAAGATGTCTTGTAAATTTACTATCAATTTCCTCAAAAACCGTATTGTGAGAATTTTGGAACTTCAGAATTTGCGTGGTTTCTAGTTCCTAAATTTTATGTACTTAGTATCGAAGATATTTTGTAAAAATTCTCTTTTGTTAGAACCTCATGAAACTTGTAGGTAGGTAGATAAAGGGGGGCGGCAGAACATCCTTGGCCCCGGGCGCCCGAAGTTGTAGCTACGCCACTGGATATCACATAATCACAAATAAGGTCTATAAAGCTTTTTATATATTTTTAAATATTTGCTCACTGATAATTAACTGTTTTGCCATAATTGACGCTTCACTTAATATATTGCTCATTTTCAAATAATTTTATTGCCTTCGGATCTACATATGTCTGTAAAAATTGGCCTGCTTATCACCTGCCATCGATAACTAGATAATTTGTTTATTTGTGCATTTGCTCTTTATTGCCGAAAGTGTCATAAAAGTGGCATATTTTACTATAAATATGACAACAGACGCAATAAAACACAACTACAAGCAAGCATGCTACTGAAAATAATATATTGGGTGTACTCGCATTAAAGAACAGGGGCGTAATCGGGGCTTTTGTATTGGAGGAATTTACAAAGAGAGGAGAGAATATAAACCAAAACGAAAAAAGTTTTCTAGATGAACCTTTTCTCGGTTTGTACATTGCATATATATAACAGTAGTTTCTTAAACATTTCAGAAACTTCCCTAGACATACGATTCGAAATAATACTGTGATTGGTTTGGATCGGAGAAAAATCTGTTTAATGACTACTTGGTTTTAAATATGCTGAAACTTTTCAAAACGCCAGAAGTCAACAAGCGAAGAATTGCTTTAATATTAGTTTCATTGGTTACTTACTCTCACTCGATTTGCGTCCACATATTCGCATTCTTAGAGATATATGTATGTACTTCAGCGCTCTTGTTAAAAGATCTTTGAATTGTGGTGAGCTAAACATCATGGTGTTTCTAAAATTTCGTTTCATTTCTTTCATTAACAAAAACTAAGCTCTTTCATTGCCTTCTTTCGCTTACAGAGAATGATTAAAGTGTTCAGAATTGATGTTCAACTCAAACATGTTTGAACTTTTCCAGAAAAATTAATAGTCAGACGAGCGGACGTTGAAGTTAACTCCTTTCAACAGCTACAAAACCTTTTATATCGATTTTTTATACGTCTCAGATGCTCCATCCGTTTAGTCCAGTTTTCGATAACTGATGTTTTGCTCCAAGGCCGGAGTTAAAGCGGAATTGTCCGCATAGGCTTTAGACTTCACATATCGCCACAGAAAATTGTCTAACGGTGTGATATCACACGATCTTGGCGGCCAATCTACCGGCTCAGAACGTGACACTACCTGCTCACCTAAGTGTTCTCTCAATAAATCCATTGATTGATGAGATTTGTGGGAAGTGGCACTGTCTTGTTGAAACCAAATATCGCCGTGACCACGAGCTTCAATTCTAGGTATCAAATAGTCGATTATCATGACACGATAACGGTCACCATTGACAGTTATGTTCTCACCGGCATCATTTTTCAAGAAATCACACCAAGAGAAAAAAAGCGATGTCGCCTGGGAAGGTCGACCGGCTTCAGTTCTTGCACAAGCTGTATTTTGTACGTTTTCAATTTAAGATCTCAACGTTTTTCGTCGTCGTTCCATATGTCAGTCCGAGTTGCTGAGAACCGCGCCGAATCGACCGAATTCGATCGAATAGATCCCAAGATGGGTGATTGGCTTACGAATTATACACTCAGTAGGCCGATTATGTTGACCATAAGTTGAACGAAGCGCGCAAAACACCCATCTACAACACCAACCCTTCTTGGATGCCAAGGAATATAGGTACCAACTTTCATCAAGATATGTGCATTTTTACTGCAGTTATCGTTTCCATGGACGGACGGACGTATGGACTGACTTGCGAATTTCAACTCGCCTCGTCATCGGGATCATTCAAATATGTATACATATGTATAAACACGATAGGCTATACGTAATTATTCTCTGTGGCATCATCTTGCTGGAGTATAAAAATGTTGGAAATAAAATCGTTAAATATGTTAAAGCTGCTTATCTCGACTTATGGTATAACTTGAGATATCCAATTACGGCACTCGACTTTGTAATCTATCATGGACAATCGCTTAAAAGCAGAAGCTTCAAATCACAATAAAATAACGTAAATGGTACACACAGAGTTTTAGAGAAGAGAGAAAGTATTTATTTATTTATTTACTTTAACTAAAATCGATTTAAGCCGATTTAACTTATTGACACATTCATATTTAACACTTGCTTTACTTTTATTATGGACGCGACTGTTTTCGCAAATAAACATGCATACGGTTATTTATTTTTGTTGATTGTTATTTATCTCCGCTAAACAGCTATAGCCGGCCATAAACAGGTGGGGGATTATATGAAAACTTGCAGAACGCATTCAACACTCTCAGTGAACAGTTTAGCGCGAAGGGGATTTTTCGTAAAAATTTTCATTATTTTATGTTTACTTTTTAATTTTACAATTCGTTTAGTTTTAATTGTTTATATTGTGTTAAAAGCCGATCATTTGTACCGTATAAATAGTGGCTGTGTTTGAGTGTATATTTAATGAATCTTTTAATAACAACGTTTCTGCTGCTACTGGGCTGCAGCGCTGTCATTAGTGATGCCCCAGAACCGTCTTATCGCCTAAGCAAGAATGTTACACCCATATCATATGATATTTGGCTGAGACCATATCTCTTGGCCAGCGATGGAGAACGCCGATTCACTTATGTTGGGGACGTCAACATAACATTACAATACAGTAAAGGGCGGGAAATCACTTTACACAAAAATATTGTTGAAATAACTGCCATTTATCTATACAAATACAACAACAATACGCCTGTAGTCATACAGACATTTGGTACAAAAGAATTGACTTACGAGAACATAACACAAAAGTTAACAGTGTCTTTAAGAGATGAGCTAAACCAGTACGAAAAATATATGTTACGCTTTGGGTTCAAGGGACAAATACGCGATGGCATGCAAGGCTTTTTCCGCGCCAATTACACTGACGAAAACAAGAAGGAAAAGTGCGTGCAACTTAAATTGATAAATGTTGATATTTTTTGTGATCTCTAAAGCATAATTTATTGCATCAAATTACAGATGGATCGGCGTAACACAATCCCAGCGTGTCGATGCACGCAGCATATTCCCTTGTTTTGATGAGCCCGAATTTAAAGCTACATTCCGCTTGGAAGTGAGTCGGCCAACCAAATACAGGACAGTGTTCAATGCAGAGTTATTAGAGAGTATACCAGATGCGTGAGTGCTTGAAGATATGCGATTCGCATTTCATAGTTGTGTAGAGAGCATGGAAAATAGAATGTCGAATAGAGCATAAAAAATATGGAATATATAATTTAATTAGGAATATATAATATAGAGTATATCATAGAATATAGAACGTTGAATACAGAATGTAGAATATAAAAACATAGAATATAGAATTTAGAATATAGAATATTGAACATAGAACATAGAATATGGAATATAGAATATAGAATATAGAATATAGAATATAGAATATAGAATATAGAATATAGAATATAGAACATAGAATATAGAATATAGAATATAGAATATAGAATATAGAATATAGAATATAGAATATAGAACATAGAATATAGAATATAGAATATAGAACTTCGAACTTCGAACTTAGAATATAGAATATGGATTATAGAATATAGAATATAGAACATAGAATATAGAATATAGAACATAGAACATATAACATAGACATAGAACATAGAACATAGAACATAGAACTTAGAATATAGAATATGGATTATAGAATATTGAATATCGAATACAGAATCGAAAATAGAAAATATAAAATATGGAGTATAGAATACGAAACATAGAATATTGAACAAAGAATACAGAATATAGGAAATAGGAAATAGGGTATTGAATATAGAGCACATAATACACAGTATAATTTATAAAATAGAAAAAATAGGAAACATAATGTAGAATACAGAAGATAGGATATAAAATGCAGAATGCAGAATATATTGAATATGTAGGATTCAGAATACATAATATATAGAATATTGAATATACAAAAGAAAATATAGAATACAGTATTTGAAATATATAAAATAAAACAAGTTAACATAGCCAATTTAGTATAGAATATAGACTACATAATATAACATAGAATTTTTAATACACTTTCGCGCATTCCCTAAACAAAATTTCATTTATATACCATACATATGCCCTTAGTTCCAGCCGTAACCGCTATTTGGACATCTTTGCTGCGACACCACCTATGTCCACATATTTATTTGCATTTATGGTTACTGAATACGCAACATATGGCAATGATGATATTAAAGTAATTACGCGTGCAGAACATCAAAATTATACACACTTTGCTTACGAAGTGGCAAAGCGAACTTTAAAAGCTTACGACGCATACACCCAACTGCCATACAAGCAATTAGGACTGCCTCAGCTGCAAATTGCTACATCACCGAAATTTCCACATAATGGAATGGAAAACTGGGGTTTAGTTATTTATAAGTAAGTGATCTTATGCACATATAGTACACCATATGTATCTACCAACTTAGTGTCTTGTAATCACTTGCTAATAATATTTAGAGAGGAAGTGCTAGTACACCTGCCTGACTACAATGATGGCTGGTTAGACAAAGAGTACACGATCACCATAATTGTGCATGAGACAGCGCACATGTGGTTCGGCAATAGTGTGACAATGGAGTGGTGGAGTTACTTCTGGTTAAATGAGGGATTTGCGCGCTACTATCAGTACTTCATGGCGCACCAGGTACGAATTATAAATGCATTATTAAGTGATTTATTATACCTGTACTTTATATTTTGTGACACTTAAAAATTCTTTGTGTCTTGGATGAACACTTATACTTATATATTTTATGATATGTTTATGATCTGATAGCTATATCCGGAGTATCAATTAGATCAACAATTTGTTATAAAACAATTGCATTTGATATTTGAAATAGACGCCACGAACGCCACTCAACCGTTGACCAGTCTGGCTACAAGTGTAAATAGCCCAGCAGAAATCGGTGAAAAATTTAGCAGCATCACTTATGTGAAAGGCGCCGCTATTCTGCGTATGATAGCCAATTTAATGGGTGTGCATAATTTTGATAACGCCATACGCGATTACCTAAGTAAATAGTAAGTATATTAAAGATGACTTTTCTTTTCTTTTTTGGTTATTTTATCGCGTCTTATTGCATTATGGGTTGGTAAAACCATTTATCTTTAACTTCGATTTGCCAAAGAAGCTTTCTTCCTGTTTCAAAGAAGTAGAAAAACACTCGATTTTTTTCCCAATACTGTTTGGCATATCATTATGACATTCATATCTATTTGAATTCGAGCAAACCTCTGGACGTGTTTTTTTCATGAAAAATCTATTTAAACAATTCATTAGCCATTCGAAGATGGCGTAAAAAGTATAGGTTCCTAAGCTAATAGTATTTTTTATTCACGTTCAAATGTTCACATCAAAGTTAAAGAAACAGTTCTTGAAAGCCATCTCATTTGCATCAGATATAACAGAGAATCTTAAAACCTACTTTGTATTGACTCATTGACATATGTATTTTGCTTAATGTTTTGGGTAGGAAGCATGCTAATGCTAAACCTCCAAAATACCTTATCTTATGCAAAAACAACGTCAAGTAACGAGACGTGGGTTTATGAATATGACGTAGGAACTCTAAAAAATATTTAGACTAGCGTTCCATCGCCATGAGCCGAGACCGAACTAAAATTTGCTGAAGGCGTTGAAAGCCATCCCAGCCTAGATTTATAACAAAGGTTAAGAAAATTGGCGTAAACACTGGCATGCCTATATTGGCTGAAAGGAGCTTAATGTGGAGACGATAATATTAAAACCCAATTTTCGACGATTTTCAAGCATAAATCGGCCGATACTGCTATAATTTCACGTTCGATATCGTACGCAGTTCAACAATCGTCGCTGGCTTGTTTGCATAGACCATAGTCTTGACATAGCTCCACAGGAAATAGTCTAACGGTGTCAAATCGCACGACCGAGGCGGCCAATTGACTGGGCCATTTAGTGAGATAATACGTTCACCAAACTCAGTTTTCAATAAATCAATTGTGACATTCGCTGTGTGCCTTGTGGCGCCGTCCTGTTGAAGCCACATATTGTCTAAGACCATATCGTCCAATTCGGGCCAAAAATATTCGGCTATCATTGAGTGGTAGCGATTCCTATTCACAGCAACGTACCGGTCCGAATCTTCATGGAAGAACTACATTCCAATGACGCCGCCGGCCCGTAAACCGCGGTAACATTTAATACTCTGCCTGTGGATGCAAATTTTTCCACTAGACTCCACTCTAGTTCCACTCAATTGTTGATCTGACAGGACGATTATGACGACCATAAATTGGACTGACCCCGAATTTCGATCTCACTCCAAATTTCGGGAGTAAATTTTAACAATTTCAACTCGTTGTGAAAGTAGGAATACTGATGAAAAATGTCAAAAGAACGGCAAAAATATGGCATCGTTTGCTGTCCCTATCGGTTTAATTTTGCAGCGTATAAATGTCATATAACTATTTATATTTAAAACATCACTCTATTTCACTAAACACCCATTACCCACCCACTTTTTTGCTTCGCAGTCATTTGAAAAACACCAAACCAGAACAGCTATTTAAACACTTGAAAAAATATTGGCCTTCTAGGCCGCCAGTTCATTTAGAACAGTTCTTCTCCGATTGGACCGAACAAGTCGGATATCCGGTGCTGTTAGTCAATATCACTGCTAAAGGTCAAATCAATCTAACTCAGAAGCGTTTTTTGTTGGATCCCCATGATGCTAAGACTGACATACTCACATATACTATACCACTTACATATACTACTGACATGGAACGCAATTTCGATAACCTCACAGCACGCTATTATATACAAAAGGACAACGACATGTCTCTAATTTTTGACAAACCTTACAAATGGATACTCTTCAATCTACACCAGTCCAATTATTATCGTGTGTTCTATGAGAAATCCTTATTGAGGCTACTTAAAACGGCGCTGTCCACAACAAATCACAGCGGCATACCAATCATAAATCGCGCACAGCTGATCGATGATTTATTCCATTTCGCACTCGTCGACATGGTGAGCTACGATGAGGTATTTGAGTTTACGGAATACCTGACATATGAAATCGAATATTTGCCTTGGCATGCATTTTTCACGAACGTGCAACACGTAGCAAAGCGCTTTACATTGGAACAGCAAAAGTTGTTTAGGAGCTACTTAGGATCTATTATGTCTAATATATATAAGCATTTGGGCGAAACACGAAGCAATGACACCGTACTCGACATTTACAATCGCAATAACGTCATCAACTGGGCATGTAAATATCATCTGTTCAATTGTGGTCGGGAAGCATTTGAGTACTTCACTGAATTATTGGGAACCTTCTCTAAGGCGCCAGCAGATTTTCGTGAAACACTCTACTGTAATGCTATAAGGGATAGCCAACTTTCCTATTATGGAACCCTCAACAAATGGTTCAATCATGAGAAAAAGGTTAGTGAAAAACAGAAGCTCATGCGAGCAATGAGCTGTACGAAGTTTTTCCATGAAACACAATACATCAGAATACTCAACGGTGATATACCCAATGAATATGCCAGTATGAGTATAACGGAAATGTATAAACAGAATTACGAAAATGTGGAACATATCTTATACATGGTCACCACTAGTATTGAACATTTGGTACTCAGGTATTTATTTTACGATACTTTATCGTAATCTATCATTTTGTTAATGTCTCATTTTGACTTAGGGTTGGTGGCTGGGCGAACCTTGCTGACTTAATTAAAGATCTCGCGAACTACTTAACCACGCCAAAGCAGAAACGAGTACTGGAGGATTTCGTGGAGGCGCAGGCCTTACATTTCGGTTCTTCTGTTTCAGTTCTTCATGAAGCCATTGCTAACGTCAAAAATAATCTTGAGTGGGCGAATTTGCACCTGCCAAAACTAATCCAATACTTAGAAAAGCGAAATGGTGCTGGAGTAAAGAGCATAACTGCGATTTTGCTGATTTTCGCGAGCGTTGTGCATAGGTTTCTTTAGGTTTAAAGCTTATTAATTTATTTAGCAAAGTTGGTTGTTAAACTTGTAGATTTTGAAAATTGTGTATTTAATAAAAAATTGACGAGTCTAGTGCATGTAATAGTTATTTAACTAAAAGTAATTTTGAAGTCTAGGCAAAACCCAAAAAGCGTGTCAGTGGAGAAGGAAGTGCCTAGATATTTGCTTCCTCTCTAAGATTTTGAACCAATAATATGTCTAATCATTCTCATCGGAATTTATTCGTTCTAAGCATAAATATGAACCGTTATAAGGAAAACACGATCTCTCAATTTTATTAAAATAACTCACACGGAAGTTCGAAAATCTTTATATGATGATATTGATAACATTGGCCTTAACAACCGCGCCGTTAGTTCTGCTTTCTCCAGAATTGATAAGGAAGCAAAGAAAGTGGGTCTGTTAGTAAACGACGGCAAGACGAAATACATCCTGTCATCAAACAAATAGTCATCGCTCACGCCTCTTGGCTCCCACTTCACAGTCATAACTTCCAAGTCGTACATAATTTCGTCTATCTTGGAACCAGTATTAATACCAACAACAATTTCAACCTAGAAATCCAACGCAAAATCACAAGTACCAACAGGTGGTACTTCGGACTGAGTAGGCAATTGAGAAGTCAGGTCCACTCTTGACGAACAAAAACCAAATGGATGAATGCTCTGAAAGTATTCGACGCAGTAGCTGACCGGGGAAGCAGAGGAAGAGCAGGACCTCCGCTCCGAAAAGGCTAGATGGAGAAGGACCTGACTACGCTTGGATTCTCCAACTGGCGCCAAACAGCAAAGGGTAAAAACGAATTTACAATTTTGTTATATACTTGTAGAAAGTAGGTGTAGGTGCCCGATTTCGATAATATTGAAATGTCAAAGGAATGCTATGTGCCGAATTTAGTTGAAATCGGTTGAGTAGGTCCGAAGATATGTGATTTCACCTAAAAGTGGACTGTTTTAAAGCCTTATCTCGTGGCATTGCTCCGATTACGTCCACTTACGAACTCGTCTTTACTTTTTTGCCAAGGAATGCGAATACCAAGTTTCATCAAAATACCTCAATTTTTACTCAGGTTACAGCTTGCATGGACGGACGGACAACAGTCACTCGGTTTTCAACTCGTTTTATCATCTTGATCATTTATATATATTTAACTCTATATCTTTCTCGATTAGTTTAGGTGGTTCATACACAAAACTATTATACTCTGTAGCAAGAAGTTGCAAGAGTATAAAAATGATCAGAATGTAAGACAATTAGTATTCGGATGTTCAACCATCTCATCGATCCTCCCAGCATTGAGTCGATAACTTGGTTAAAAATTGCAATAGAATTCTTCTATTCCTTGCTACTATACTAAGATTGGTGTTATTATTCGAAAAAGTCACTCATAAATTTCAAAGGGGAAAGGGTTGCAAAGAAATTCACATTGTAAGTACGGTTTTAAAATTCCTGAAAAGTTTACAGCAATCCGCTCTGAAACTAAACTCGCTGGAAATTTTGCATTTGTCCATTTGATACTATAGTGTAAAAATATGCTAAAACTCTTTGTGGTTGATGAGATGGGTCTAGAAATACATATTCTTATCTTAGAGTACTGACCAATCGATCTTCAATTATTAGTTAAGAGAGAAATGCAATAAAAAATGGATGAAACAAGTTTATAACATTAAACAACTGAGTCCACCTAATGTGTAGAAAGTCATCCGAAGCGCCTAAAATTATAACAGTCGGTTCACTTTGGCGATTAATTTTTGGGATGCATATGGAATAATTTTTTCCGACTACTTCGAGCACAGTACAACAATCAACACTGTGCGTTATTTGAACAACTGCACATCGAGATCAAAGTTAGGTTATGGACTTTTAAGTAAGTCATCAACAAAGCAAAAACCTGTAACAATTAATGCTCCTGACCAGCCCTTTAATAAAAATGAGCTGTTTCGTCCTTACGGTTGACTCTACTCATTATACAAGGTACATTCCAAAGTAAACAGAACTTTTTGAATCTAGCGCTCTTTGGTAGCCCTATCTATATGACTTGTGTGTTAGAATCTGCTATCTGTCAATATGTTTGTGTTATCGGTGTGAAAATGAGTTTCGAATAAAGAGCCAACATAAAATTTTGTTTTAAAATTGGTAAAACTTTTACCGAAACATTTCAATTGATGAAACAAGTTTATGGCGATGATTGCTTATCCCGTAGTAGAGTGCACGAGGGGTTTCAACGTTTTCAAAGTGGTCGTGAGAACATAAATGACGATCAACATGTGGGCCAATTAAAATCCGTGATCAGCAGAAATTCCATCGAAACTGTGCGTTAATTCATCAAAACTCAGCCGAAATCATCATTGAAATTCATCGAAATGGATTTGAATATCTCCAAAACATCGATTTATCGCATTTTGACCGAACATTTGGGCTTACGAAAGGTGTGTGCACGGTTTGTTCCGCACAAATTGACTGACGACCAAAAATTGCTCAGAATCTAACACTCGAAGGACATCATTAAACCGATTATTTGAACAAGAATCACATTTTAACCATTAAGCACTGCCCGTATTCACCTGATATGGCACCGTGCGACTTCTTTCTTTTCGGAAAAATGTATTTGCCCATGAAAGGAAAACGTTATGCAGACGTAGAAGCCATTCAAAAGGTTTGCACCGTCATACTAGCGGCCATACCGGCTAACGAGTTAAAACACGCATTCGACATGCTTTTGGACCCTGCAAAATGCTGTATTGCAGCAGAAGAAGACTATTTTGAATAAAATAAATTGATTTTGCCGAAAAAACCATTTGGTCTGTTGTTTTTTTAAAGTCCTGTTTACTTTGGAACGCACCTTGTACATCGGTCAATGGAAGATACAGTTTCAGTTATTTTAGAAGACCCCCAAATATTATATATCATATATCGGATTTTTTGTTTTCTACCAATACCTTTGTTTGACTGGATTCCAAGGCAAGTATTTTTATTTAGTCAAATATTTTAAAGAATACTCGGTAGAAAAATTATATAGCTTAAGCATAAGCTAAGTGTTTATAAGACGTGGACTTAATTGGTTTAAAATTTTAGCTAAGAATTAAAACTGGCTTTAAGCCAGACATGTTTGAAAAAACATTTTACAAACACCTCAAAATATTTTTAACTCAATACATTTCGCCCGATCACGTCTGAACAAAATTTTTATCGGAGGTCTACAAAATAGGCCTTCGTAGCAATAATAACATACGAATTTTAACCCAAACTTCTGCCGGTTTAACGTTTGGAATCAAACCATCTGAGGCTGTTCTTTTTTGGAGTTCAACTATCGAATCGGTCTAATAATTCCATATAAACGAGACCATTACCATTTTGATCTTCACCAAGTAGTCGAAGTTAATCACATCTTATCCCAGGAAAAGATGGTCATTATATTTCTCAATGATGGGAAGGTCTTGGCCGACAGAACGCTATGCCTTGTAAAGTTCAGTGTTTCAACTATTCTCTAGTGTTTACCAAATGATATATGTTTTATTGAGATCACAAAACAACAAACAATGCGGCAACTTCTTTGGATTGCGCTTAAATAGCGCCACACAGTACTGTGAAGTGAGCTCAAGGATATGACCACCATGGTCTTTTGGATATTCCACTGTTTCATCTGTCTCGCAAACCTTCGGTTTACCTGCTTCCAAAGCCAAAACGTTTTGTTTTCTTCTTAAATTGCTTTCAAAGCACCCTGGTGTGGTTCATCAACTGTGCCACTGCTCGTTAAAAAACTTTAACGGTCACTTACGAAGATGAAGAGTAGGACACATCGAAGCGCTTCTTTATTTCACTGCGTGAATTCCCTTTCAAAAACGATTTGGCTAAAATTTTCACGGTTGACGCCAAAAAAACTATACCACACGATAGTAAATTTTTCTGAGTAACAGGTGATCCAAGTAGAGGTACTTTTTTTAATAGCCTTTTTTTACAGATCCCACGTGAGTCGTGCCAAGCCGTCATGTTATTTTTGTCCAGTATGAAAAGACTTACGCCTGAATAACGTTTACAAATCGTTCAACTTTATAACGAAAATTAACTTTCTGAAAAGAATGTGTTTCGCTCATTTCACTCAACTTATGGTCAACATAATCGGCCTATTGAGCACCACCATCACCAATCCTGAGACCCAGCATACATTATTGGATAACATTCGACCGAATAGACTACGTCCAGCACGCTGTGAAGAAAATGTAGAAGAGATATCTGAGAGTGTACACGACGACCGTGGAGAGTCGATTCGGCGCCGTTCGCAGCAACTCGGACTGACGTATGGAACGACTTGACGCATTTTACGTTGAGATCTCAAATTGAAGCATACAAAATGCAGCTTGTGAAAGAACTGAAACCGCTCGACCTTCCCAAGCGACATAGCTTCATTCAGAAGATACGACGATCTGGCTCAATGGATATGTAAACAAGTAAAATTGCCTCATTTGGGACGAAGAGCAAACGAAAGAGATTCAAAAGCTGCCCTGTCAACCAGAAAAAACAACAGTTTGGTGTGGTTTGTGGGCCGGTGGTATCGTCGGTCCATATATAATTAAAAAATGATGCCGGTAAGAACGTAACTGTTAATGGCGACCGTTATCGCGCCATGATAACCAACTTTGATTAATTTCGACATTTGGCGACATTTGGTTTCAACAAAACGGAGCCACTTTATACACGTCACATCAATCAATAGATTTATAGAGAAAGCACTTCGGTGAGTAGATTATTTCACGTTTTGGTCTGGTCGATTCCCCACCAAGATCGTTCGACCGCTTCGATTCAGGTCTTAGAGCAAAACATTACGCGTGTCAATCGAACTCAAGGAATGGACCATCTGAGATATAGCCGCGGCCTTCATTTGAAACATTTGAAAAATATAATTTTCGAAAACTAAATCCCAAAGAATGTTCTTTCAAATGTTCATAAAAATTCCTCATTAAAATTGAAGTTTCTGTGTTTTTTCTTAAAAAAAAGTGAGTTTCCTTGAAATGGATCACTCTTAACTTATTGAACTACCCTCGTAATGGTTGGTTCTGCTCCAACTTGCGTTATCCTTGCCTCTTTTCTCTTCTTTTTTATAGTATAAGTTTTGTTGCTCTGTTGTTGTTATTTGTCGGTAAATAAATAAACAGTAAAACACATGTAAATATAGTGAAAGACATACAGATTATAGATATAACGTTTTTAAGATTTTGCGTGTAAAAATTGACGAAATATATTTTTTCTAAGGTGTTGTGTTTCTATGTTAAAAAATTAAATTTAGTTGTATATATAGTATAATGAAATTATACGTAAAAACTCTCCTGCTGCTTTTGGCGTTAGGCAACATACTTTCGGTCAACGCTTACAAAGGCGAACCTGTCTATCGCCTGAACACAAACATTCGGCCTGAGTCATATACAGTCGTATTGAAGCCATATCTCTTGGTCTCGGATGGACCGCACCGTTTCACTGTTGATGGTGAAGTTTTCATAACAATAAGAGTGAGAGGCGAGAACGTAAGTGAAATTACCTTGAATGCGTACCAACTTGAAATCACAGGTGCTTCGCTATCTGACAATGGCATAAATGCCGGAAGGCACATACAATCATTTGGTAGCGCCGACTTGAACTACGATGAAACTGCACAGAAATTAACACTGAAGTTGGAGAAAGAGCTGACGCCGAACGGGTTGTATCTCCTACACCTCGAGTACATTGGTCAAATACGCAACGATCAAAAAGGATTTTTCCACGTCAATTACACTGACAGCAGCGGCGAGGAAAAGTTGGTGGAAAATAATTTTAATTTATACGAGAACTAAATTGTTGGCATGTCCTTGCAGATGTGTAGGTCTAACACAGGCGCAACCCATCAATGCGCGTATGATATTCCCCTGCTTTGATGAGCCCAGCTTCCGAGCGCACTTCAGCTTGGAAATGAGTCGGCCAGCTAATTACAATACCGTTTTCAATACTGCATTAATGGAGACTACGACAGATGGGTGGGTGTGTGGGAAAACAAGTTGTTGTTTGGAAATAAAATTTATTTTTTGACATTTTCAGTGAAGAACGCTTTTGGGATCGTTTTGGTTCATCTCCAGCAATGCCTACTTATTTATTTGCATTCATACTTTCTGAGTTCGTTTCTCATGGCACTGATACTTACAAAATAGTAACACGTGTCGAGCATGAAAATAAGACCGACTTCGCTTATAAGGTGGGCGAACGTGCGACGAAAGCGTTTAGCGAGTACTTGCAGATACCTTATAAAAAGTCGATATCTTACATGCAGCTGGCAGCGGCGCCCAATTTTCCATTTAACGGCATGGAGAACTGGGGTCTGATGATCTACAAGTAATTGCTACAATATTAAGTTAATTGTCCATTCTTGAGTTTTTATAAAAAGATATTTTTAGAGAGCATGTGCTGGTGCACGAACCAGGCTACACCGATGACTGGTCCAACAAACAGTTCACTCTCTCGATAATTTTCCATGAACTTGCGCACATGTGGTTCGGCAATAGTGTCACATACAACTGGTGGAACCATTTCTGGTTAAGTGAGGCATTCGCGCGCTACTTTGAGTACTTTATGGCACACAAGGTAGTACAGCTCCAACGCACTGAGTTTTATTATTCTAAGTAGTTGCTATTGTATTGCCATAATTTATTCATTATTTTAGCTCTACTATGAATATGGATTAGCTGATCAGTTTGTAGTGAATGAAATGCATTTGGCATTGAGTTTAGACGCCTCTAGAAGCACACAACCGTTGACCAGTCCGGACGAAGAAATACAGGCACCATCGGAAATTGGTTATAAATTTAATACTATCACCTATACAAAGGGTGCATGTATAATACGTATGATAGCCACTATTATGACGCAACCGAACTTTGACAAAGCCATAAGGGATTACCTTAAAGAATTGTAAGTATTTGAAGGAGAGCATTTGAAGACAACTCTTTATAAAAAATATAAATACATATAAAGGATGATGCATTTCGAAGTTCCTTATTTTTCAAAGAACTTATTCTTCGAAAGAAATTTATTTGTCATTTGTTTTTTGAAGATTATCTCTTTCAAATGTTGGCCGCGGCTATGTCTCAGATGGTCCATCCATTGATTCCAATTTTCGAATACTCGTTCGAGCATTTTGACTGGTAACTGAAATGACATGCGTGATATTTGGTCCAAGGCCTAAATCGAAGCAGGATTTTCCGCATACACTTTAGACTTTACATATCCCCACAAGAAAGAGTCTAATGGTGTGATGTCTCATAATCTTGGTGGCCAATCGACCAGCCCTAAACCGGCCCTAAATTTCAAATTATCCTTCTCCACCTGGTCTTTCTAACGGAGTGGAGGTCTTACTCTGCTTCCTCCGACGGGTACTAAGTCGAATACTCTCAGAGCAACAATGTTTTCATCCATTCGATAACATGGCTTAGCCAACATAGCCGTTGTAAATGCGCAAAGAACCATGAATCTTCCGCAGAATTTTTTTCTCGAAAACTCGTAAGGAGGGACACATTAGCTGTAGTCATCGACCATGCCTCAGTTCCGTATAGCAGAACGTGGATGATGAGTGACTAGTAGAATTTAGTTTTTGTACTTACTTGTTGTTTTTAGAGAGTACTTTACTTCTCAATTGTCTACTCAGTCCGAAGCAGCACCTCTTACCAAGTGTTATTCTGCGTTGGATTTCGAGACTAATATTGTTGTTGCTGTTAATACTGGTTCCAAGATAGACGAAATTATCTACGACTTCGCAGTTATGACTGATAACAGAGAAGTGGGAGCCAAGTTGAGTGTGCGACGACTGTTTGCTTGATAACAGGATATATTGCGTCTAGCCCTCGTTCATTACCAAACCCAAATTTCATCCGACCGTATTCTATAAAGAAGCCGGTGTATGCTTCTTATGAATTCTTTGCCGCCGGTTTTGAATAGCTCGGCATGCAATCCATCGGCTCCCGCCGCTTTGTTGTTCTACAGACGGGTAATTGCTACTCGAACTTCACCTGATCGGTCAATGGATAGTCGGCTCCATGGTCATCGATTGGGGTTATGTTTTCACTGCCGTTCAGCAGGCTGGTGGTTCTATAAAAGTGTGCTCAGGTCGTCAAACTTTCTGTTAGTCGTCGGATCTTTTCATTGAATTTCAAACACTGCCACTGTCAGCCAGCTTTTAAATGCGTTTTTGTTTATTCTTAAAAACCATATGTCCCATAAAAATACCCTTTATAATTCTGTATTATATATGTATGTATGTATACATATGTATTTATATCTTTCATTTTCATGAATAGTCTATATAAAAGCACCACGCCAGCAGACTTATTTAAACACATCGAAAGTAATTGGCTCACCGCCACGCCTATAGATTTGGACCAGTTCTTTTACGATTGGACCGAACAGGTTGGATATCCAGTACTCTTCGTAAACGCCAGCGTGGAAGGTGTCGTTACGCTGACGCAGAAACGCTTCCTGTATGACTCCGGTGATGGTAGTAACAAGTCACTCACCTATGCCATACCAATTAGCTATGCCACAGACCATGAACGAGATTTCAGCAATTATAATTTTCCACGTTTTTATTTCTGGAAAGTCGACAACATGACCATTAGCTTTGACAAGCCCTTCAAATGGATCATCTTCAATCTGTTTCAATCCAACTACTACCGCGTCTTCTACGACAGAACTACTTTGTTTAATATTAAAGCGGCGCTAATGGAACCGCACCACAGCGAAATACCAGCCGCAAATCGTGCCCAGCTAATCGATGACTTATTCAATTTTGCACGCGTCTCCATGGTGGACTACGCGATGGTATTTCAGTTTTTGGAGTACTTAGCGAATGAAACAGACTACTTGCCCTGGCATGCAACGTTCACGAATTTACCGCGTGTAACACAACGTTTAACGCGACAGCAGCAAAAGGATTTTGCCGAATTTCTAAATGTCACTATGGTTAAGGTCTACACACATTTGGGATTTACGCTGACTAATCTCACCATCCTCGATACATATAATCGGAATGAGGTCATTAGCTGGGCATGTAAATATCATTTATTCGATTGTGATAAGCGAGCTCAGTTACTATTTGATAAGTTCAAGAAGTCTGGCACAAAACCGGCTCCAGATTTCCGCGAAACATTCTATTGCAGTGCGACGAGAGAAGGGACATTTGCCTACTATCAAACGTTGAAAAACAGGTTCGACGATGAAAAACTGATTAGTGAGAAGAAGAAGTTAGTACGCGCCATGGGCTGCACTGGACACTTGTACGAATATCATTTTGATAAGATTATCAGTGGCCTTATACCAAAGGAATACGCTATGGATGCAATTACGTCGATGTATACACAGAATCCGGACAACGTGCGATCTATATTCATTATGCTCACTAACTCCATCGAGAAGATAGCGGAAATGTAAGTTTCTTTTATAACAAAAAAAAAAAATTAAGCACCATCTTTTATAATTTATTTTCTTTATCTTATAGAGTGGGCGGCTATTCGAATGCCGCCAATTTGATCAGTGACATTGCAAATTACCTGACCACACACGAGCAGAAGAAATTATTGGAAGATTTTGTGAAGACAAATGGCACACTCTTTGAGAGCTCCGTACCGAAACTACACCATGCTATCTACGTGGTGGATACTAACTTAAAGTGGGCGGAGACGCGTTTACCGAGACTTATCAAATACTTGAAAAAATCGAATGCGGCGTCTATAAGCAGCTTAACTGCTTTTTCGTTTATCGCCATAAGTCTTAACCATGGACTTTTCTACACGTGCTGTTAATTAGTTTTTTTATGTTGCTTTTGTGTTTATTTGTCGACGTTGACATTTTATTTTTGTAATTTACTTGAGACTTGACCTTTTTAATGTAATATTATCAGCTCACAGCTTCGTTTTCATAAAACCGATACTTTGGGTATAATTAGAACTGTCTGAATATTGCTCAAATATATTTTAAGCTTTTATTTATTTTTTATTATTTCATTCCGTTCTTCTTTATTTCCTTTTAACTTAATACAGTTAACGCAGCGATGTTCCAGCTCCTTCAATCCGCCTAAAAATAGTAGAAAAGAGAAGAGTGAGCCAAATCCGGAAAGTACTAAAATGGGGCAACATTTTGTAGCCTAATTGAAATAATTTAGTCGAGCGTATGGTAGAGATGTGAGCAAATGTGTCGTCATAGTTTTTTCTGAAAACCAGCAATTATGCATAGTAAAGTTCTGTGCTCATTTTCTCCTTCTCTAACTAGTCATCGTAAATAATGTCCCATCACAGTAGCCTTATCATGCCCAATATTTCATGTAGGATATGACATACTCACCTAAGCTCAACTATCTCACGCCTCTTTGAAGCAAAACTACGACTCCGTGGGTTAGATTGTGTTAGTTTGATAGCCTAATGAGCTAAGCATAGACCAGCTGGTCCTTAGCGATACCAAATGAATTACAATACCAAATGGAGTGCAATACCAAATGGAGTGCATTTATTTAGTCAATAATAACCTGTCATTCTTAAAGATGCCTGAACCTGAGTCGAATTTCAATAGAAAGACTACCTCACTAGCGATACCTTGCCAATACGGGACAAGTACGCAAGAGACGCCCCATTGCTTCCCTGGTGTCTTGCTCTTGACATTTCCTGCAGTCTCCTCGATCTATCTGCAGTCATGTGCCGCCACCAAACTCTAACCAGTGAGAATTTCAGTCATGTTCCTAACATTCCCTCTATCGAATACCAGTAGGAGCTTTGTATATTTCTGACCTAACGTCTTACGTATAAATTTTCCAGTTTTGCACTCAAGAAAGATTGTTCCATCGATTTTTAATATTCCTTGCCATGCTTTTGGCCAAATCGTCGGGTAGACATTGCACGGGTTTGCTAATGTCCATCACGTTTTCGGGTGGCAGTCGTACACCACCCTTAATAATCTCGTCCCTATCTTATTGCCCCCGTTACCTTTGTGACCTGACAGTAGAAGTGAAGTCCACACTCTCCGCTTCGGGCTGATATGTAAAGCGATATTATATAGTACATAACATTGATTGCCGTTTGGCTGTCCACTTAGATGCTAAATCTGGAATTGAATGCTGACTTCTGCTTGAAATATATTGCACTTAGAGATAGTCGATGAATATTATACCAAGAGCATGCCGATGCTATCGTTGGCACCGCTGCCGCAAGTGGTAGATATCCGTCTGCAACCGGGGGATACAGTAAAATATCTAGGGCTCATCCTGGATAGGATGCTTTCATGGAAGCCGAATATCGAAAAGGCATTGATTTCCTTATACTGCTGCAGAAGTGGTCATCTGAGTGGTCATCTGAGTCTACGACATCATCAATTAATCCCACTATGTTCTAGGGAGTATTTATGTGGTGGAAAAGACTTCACTTGCAAAGAAACTCAAGAGCGTTCAATGGGCTGCGCTCATCAGCATGTGTGTTGCACTAAGGTCCACTCCAAACATGGCACTTAACGCCATCTTGCACACAGTGCCCATAGATATTACCGGATGGTGTATGGCTGCGAAAGTTTCTATCAGACTCAGAGAATCTGAGTTTCTAAAATAATTCTCAGAAATCCTCACACACTTATACTTCATGCCGTATCACTTGGATCATGGAGTCGCCAAACTGAGCTTTAACGGCTCTTTCTTATACCGGCGAGAGAGATGTGGCTAGGAAAAAGCCGTTTGAGGAAAGGGGGCAAGGAGCTTCTTTACGGATGGGTTAAAGCTTGAAGGTAGGTTGGTGGAGAGGTGGAATCAACTCAACACTTCCTTCTTGACCACCGAACTGGCGGGAATCGAAATTAAATGCCTGTGTAAATTTATATTGCCTACCGGCTAATTTATAAGTTCAAACACAGAAGTTCTTCTTATCTAAGGCTTCACAAAGAACTGCAGTCCACGAGCAATCTCTCTAGATCAACCATCTAACCTAACCTAACCTATACTAAAATACTGATGCTATAACCATTCTAGCCGATCTTTATGTCTTTCTACGCTTTGGAATCGCTCGGCTGACTGTCGATTGAACTCCGATGTGAACTGATAGAGCCATGTTTCATCCATTGTCACATATCGATACAAAAATTCAGTTTTATTATATTAGAACAGCTTCAAACACTCCTCAGAATCATCAATTCATTGTTGTTATTGATGGATGGTGAGCTCGCGCTGCATCCACTTTGCACAGAGTTTTCACCAACACCTTCCTTTGATATCTTAAGAGTCTCAGCTATCTCGAACAACTTCATTTTACGGGCATTCGAAATTATTTTGGAGAGTTTTTTGATGTTTTCATCGATAACTTTCTCTTTAGAGCTTCACTTCATTCAAAATTATATATCTCACGAACTAATAGCCAGACAGGTCTTAAATTTGTACAAGTATCTTTTAAATGTAGGGGCTAACTAAAAATCATTTGGTTTTATTATTGGTTGTGCCATCGATATATCAGCCTGTATGCGAACTTTTCAGCCAACAATTTCAAACGACGACTGCCTTTTCTCTCTTGTGTTCCTTATTTGTTATTTATAAAATGGTCAAAAACAAAATCTGGTTACCAGATACTTCCGCAGACATTGAAAATACTTGCTACAATCAAATGTTTTCAAAATAAATCTATTTTATTGCGAACAAAATTTATGTGAATAAAAAAAATAAAAATACTAAATTAAAAATTCAATTATATTAAGTTAATTTTTTGTGGTGGTTGTCTTCGAGTGTACAACGCCCTTCTCGTCAATGTAACCGGTAGTGGATACTGTTTTGCTGACCGTTTGAGGTGTGTCATCACCACCGAAACGATTCTGAACACTTTAGGAAAGAAAAATGATATTTTTTATTAACTCAACTCAAGAATTTAAGAAACGAGGCAGCACATACTTAGGGTTTGCCTTATTCGATGTCACTGACTGTTCGGTTTTGAAGACGACCGGACCGCCGTTGGATTGCAATGATGAAGAAGCAGAGACCGATGAATAATGTGGTACAGTGTTGTAATTACCAGCGTTTGTATTGTCATCATAGTTACCATACTGGTTGCTATTAGCGTCATATTGACCATTGTTGTAGTTGTTGCTACTACTATCATATTGACCATTGTTATAGTCGTCGCTATAACCACCGCTATTTCCCGTGGGATAGTAAACAGCCGAATTGGGTGTATTGTGTGAATACGATGAACTGCCATCGTCACCAAAGCGCTGGCTTATGCTGAAAAGTATATAAGAAGCAAACAAACAAATTCAAAACGTATGGAAATAATTTCTTCCAATAAACTTTATATATGGGGTACACATATTTTTTAATGCAAAAACTCTCAAATTGTCTCAACTACAGCAGCCCTTCTCCAAATATAAACCAGGTTGCTTGAATGTATTACGTATACAGATATACTATATAATTTTATTTTTAGAAAAAATAGAATTTCCTTGAGAGCAAAGTGAAAACTAGTCTCTCACATTTATAACTAAGACTTTGATAAGTAACATTTAAGTAAAGACACTTAATTCCCGACTTTTGGGATACCTACGTCATTTTAAATCCCATCCGTCAATTTTCTACCCTGATCTTGCGATTTCGCACTGTGGATTACTTTTTATGTAGTTACGTCAAAAAAATTATCTAAGACTGACCGGTTATTTGCAAGAAACGACCGATCTAGATCTCATAACTTTGGCAAACTAATTAAGTTAAAACATCTATCATACCAAACATTAATTTCCACAAATGTTTCCCAATCAACTTGATTTTACTTACCTCACGGTTCCACTAGGATTGCTTGAAGTTGTACTAACATGACCAAAAACAATAGGACGTCCATTACCAGATGACGAGTATGATGACGACGAAGATGATGAGGAACTGAAAGTTTGACGACGCAAACGGCGCAGATACTGAGCAGTCTGTGAAGAATAATACAACAATTTCAATGAATAATGACTTTGAATTAACGTGCAACATCCCAGTTTCAAAACTAACCGATAAAGTAATTCTAGCTTTGAGTCGTTTCCAAACTAACAGTTATTGGTAGAAATTCTTCAAAACTATTGCAATAGCATCGCTAGAAAACCAACGAAACAACTGATTTTTCCAGATCAAGAAGGTGATTTTATTACAATAACTATTTTTACAAGCAAACGATAGCGCTGAGAACTATTTACAATTCCAAAGCAAGCTCATACTGGAGCTTTCAAGAAAGAGCACTTTCATTTGCGGTGCAAGACTAAACGATAAATCTTCGCGCGAGCTTATGGAACACTTATCAAAAATTAGGTTCGTAAAACAAAGGAGATTCATTGAACCACTTGCCCGCAGCAATGCTCATGTCGTCTTAACTTATGACTTTTAACTAAACACTCCGCATTCGGCATATATCTATGTATGTATACATAAGAGCGGTTTAGAGCGAGTTGATTCGCCTTAAAAATCACTGGCTCGTACCGGTTTTAGATCCATATACTATGGGCTATATTAAGCAAAGTTGTGGAGAGTGATCCGTAGAACATTTCCCTCATACGCGACATTATAGAAGAATAGTTTTATTATGAACTCAAGATGCTTTGTCGATAGCTGAAAGTCTTCGATCTTTCGATAGGAGTTTTGGCATCACAAGGGAACCGTGTTTCAACTATGTAAATGAAATCTACGTGCTCGATGTCACAGAGATCAGCCTGAAACCTAACCTAACCTAACCTAACCTAACTTAACAGTTAAAATTAAAATATATATCATATTTTAACAAAACACACTTAAATTTTAAATCGTTATCTTAAAAATTCAGCTACTCAGCTCAATCAGCACCATCAGTTTATCTTTAAACGGTTTTTCTTCAAAACTACATTTTTAAAATTTGCTTGAGTGATTATTCGGAGACAAATAATTCGAACACTAGCAATTTTTATGTATGTAGTTCTACATACTAAAACCTACCAATTACTTTGAAATATTCAAATATCGATTTTTGGTAGGAAAAAAACAACCAAAATTTTGGCTAAACACCGACTTTTTTTAAAACGCCAACAGTTTATCATTTTTTTTTTTTTTTTTTGAAATTGATCATGGATCATTGCTTCTGGAAAAGAATTTTTTTTTTAGGTTTGCTGCACAGAGAAAGCTTGTATCACCGCATCAGCGAAGGACCAGTTTTTAGCGCTTCGGAAATCGGATACAACTCGAAAAATAGTTCTTCTTTTCTACCAGAATTTTACTGTGTATTAATATACATTTAAATTAAAAAAAAAATGCATAATGTAAATTTTTTTTAATGCCAGAAATCGGCTTTTTAGACTACCAGTGTGGATGTGCCCCTAAAGCATTTCATGGATGGTTTTTTATACTTACATGTGGGCTCACAGGATGAGGCTGTGTTTTGTGGCCCTCAGCATCGAGCGTGTAAAAGGCTTTCGGTATGAAGAAACCAGCATCTGTAAACAAGAAATGTATTTAATAACACTTTTAGTTTTAAAAAATTTACATTGAAAGTTAAAGGTTTGATTTTAATATGAAAACCTGCGTAGAGGTTATACAACAATGCGCGTATTTTCTTAACAAACGGCAGCTTATATGGATAGCATGTGACGTCAAATCTTTTAATTATAAATTCTGCTTTTTATACAAATTTTCAGCATTTTTAATGCCAAGTCCACTACCGGCTGAACAGCTTACGAAAGTCCAGAAAGCCACAAGCGCTTCAAAAGCACACACGCGTGTGCGATTTTTTTATTTGCTTGTGCATATGTATGTTTGTGTTTATACAAAGTTTTTTTGCGTTTTCTTTGTTGTTTTTGGCTTTAGTTAAGCTGCTTTGCTTTGATTACAATATTTTTATGTTTTTATCGTTTTTCTCGCTATTGTTAATTAATTCTATTTCGTTTTGGCAACAAAAACACAGCCAAATACAACAAATACAAATTATAGTGTTCGCTATAAACAAAAAACGGCAAATTAAGAAGCAAAACAAAAAAGAAAATGCGAAAACCCCATAATTTAGATTTACTCATACGAGCGCTTGATACGCTTTAGTGGCGAAAGTAGCCCATCGCAAAACAATCTACAAGTTATTTTTTTTTTTGTTATTTCGGTGATTTTCAAACTTTCTAAGCTCTCGAAATTTTGTCTCGGTCTTCTTGTCTTGCTCTTGGCATCGCACAAAAGTCCATGGAACATAGAAAGTTTGCGTTCAATTCATTGTTTTCCCATTGTTTCAGCGCTTAATTTTGTTTTTGCAAACATTTATAAGAATCTTTAGCAATCTACCGTTTTAATTGCACTTATAAATAACGGCATATGGCAGCAGGTACTTAAATGAGACTGAAAGAACACAATGCGCATTTTACGATTGCTTTTTAGTGTTCTCATTACTATAATGATTCCTCTTATTTGAGAGTATATATTTTAGTTTTGATTCTGAAGAATGATAGGAGACTGAACTTATTTTAATGGAACATACATATGTATATAAATACCTTATTTCAGTGGAAAACGATTTTTTATATTCTAGTTGTGCGTTGAAGCGGATTTCTTTAATTGCAAATTCATTGAGTTTATTCGCTGAAATGCTTCATTTTCCTTTGAATCATTTTTATTGTTTTCTATATAATCGCTGAGTAGATTTTCAAGTTTGTAATAAAACTTAGTCAATGTAATTGGCGATTAGCACGTAAATGACGTGTTGATTACACCACTGTACAGGTGTTTGCATACACACATATATACATACATATGTAGTACATTAAGGTGAGCGATAAGAATGAATCAAGCTTTTAAAAATTTTTAATTTATTTTTTTAACGACATGAAAATGAGCGGTTTCCTATATAGGAGTAAATATACATATCAGTACTAAAAGTAACAGATATAAGCAGATATGATATAAGCAGAAAGATAAAAAAACCGAATTAAAAAAACGGCTTTGTTGCATTGGTACAACCTCTTTTTTATGTTCGTGTGAAGTTTGACCCCCATATATCAGTTTGTGTGTATTTGGTTCTTTGTTTACGACGCACACAATTTGTCTGGTGATTTTTATATTGGGTTATTGGACTCATGTTACAAAAACAATAGCTGAGCGATGACTCCCGTGGGGTTTTTTTATGAGTCGACAAAATGAAAATTAATCAAAATAATCATAGTGTCCAATATATGATTAGCTGAGCGAAAAGTCCAATCGGGGTGTTTAACACGAAGAATAAAATTATTCAACAAAAACTTTCATTAAAATTCGTGCGCAGAATCAAATTTCTGGTGCCGAAACGTTCAAGATGTTGGAGAAGACCTTCGGTGATAGTTTTGTGTCGCGAGCATGTATTTTTCTTTGGAACAAATTATTCAAAGAGGATCGAGAACGTGTTAACCACATCCAGGATGGACATCAACATCAACTGATGATTAACACTTCAATTAAATAGAGGAATTGGTGCTTGAGAATCGACGCTTAATAATAAGAGACCTTACTGGCATCGTTGGAATATCGGAAGGAGAGAAAACCATTTTGAAAACGACGAACGACATGATTGGTTCCAAACTGGACATCGAAAAACATCGTTAACTGATGAATCAACACGTCAATCAGAATGTCATGAAACATTTTGAAAGATCATTTGGATCGGAAGTGGAAATGAAATCAGCCGAATATTGGTTCCGAAAACTCGCTCAATTTTTTGAAAAACAGGGTCGGCAGTTTTATTCGGTTTCCGAGGTGTGGTACACTCCGAATTCCTTCCGACCAGTCAAACTGTGAACAAAGAATACTATTTAAGTATAATGACATTAAACGTGAATCGCTATACGTATTGCTTATTCCGGATATTGATATTCCGGATATTGATATTGGAAATAACGTTGGCACAAATGTATTGGGGCCAAAGGGGATTACTTTGAGGGGACGATAAATATTGTGAAGAATAATTTAAGAATTTTAAAATTATGAACAAAGTCTTACTATTTTTTGCCTACAGTATCTCTACAATACCAGGACAGTGTTTTTCAAGCAAAGTTAACTCCCCAAACAACTTTCGTAACATTTTCAACGATTCCGTAGCCGTTATTTCATTTGATATTTCACACTACTATACAAAAGATTCCACCAATCTAGGGGAAAATTATGTATCGGTTCGATTTACGAGCGCATTGTAAAAGTAACAGTCCAGTTCAAATTGGATCTTGAGGGTATGTTGTTTGATTTATAAAAGAAAATATATTAATCTCACCCTAATGAACATAGAAATTATACCAATTATTATGTAACCGATGTCGAATCGAATACAATATACTAAACACTACTTTTTCGCGTCATAATCATAATTCATAGCCAAACATAAACAAAGTTAAACTTAAAGTTATTTGAACCAATGAATATCTCAAAGCTTAACACGTTTTGCTCAATTAAATTATGAACCGGCAAACGTGACGTGGATGATGAAAATGAAATTAGGTTGGGTAACCTTTAAATGAAGTTAAATAGGGTAGTTAAGATCATTAAAATTGCAAATTCTAATCTTGCACGAAAACGCAACGTCACTCAGTGCAAATGTTAGAAGGACTTACCCTATAAACTAGTCGATCATCTACCATATACGACAGCAGTCTCCTTAACAAATTCAAAAAGCAAAGACTTAACTTTATATTACCCTTTCCCTACATTAGCCGGCAGCGAAATGTTGGAAAGCCCTTATAAGCAATGCATTAGAGGGATATGATGTAGTAGTATTAACAATTTTTTGTATTAATGAAGATATTCTATTGCTGTCTCATGAGATACGAGTAATTGCAAATCTGACTTTTAGTCAAATAACTTATGGATATCTCTATAACTATATATAAGGAACGGGAGCTGGTTCTGAATAGTAAATAGTAAATTTTTAAAAGTACCATCTACATACATATATAACCACTTGTGAATTTCATAAAATCGATTTTGTACATTTGATACATTTATTTAGATATATTGTTCAAAAATTTGAAGTTAATCCGACAAACGGTTACGGAAAAACTTGTGATACTTTGTTCTTGAACTCCTGTTTTCCTTTTCCTAGTCGCCCAAGCAAATGTCACAGCAATGGTTTCACCGATCAACTTGAAATTATCACACGATCTTTTTAGATCTCAGGTAATGATCGAAGAATTAATTATTTTTTATAAATATTTTGTTTTTTAGGCCACACTGAATTATTTCACAAAAGAAGACATTATTTCAGAAGCAGTCACTTTGCAAAAAATAAAAAGGTGTACAGGCAAATAACTACGGCGCGTGAATCTGTCTAACGAACCTTGAAGTGAGCAATCGCAGCTGATTCATTGATGAAGCTTAGACATTGGAAACCTCTACCGCAATAAAGCGTATAATTGTTGTTATTATCACAAAAATTATATCTTGTCATCATTCATTATCGAGTTCATGACAATATTATTGATTGAAAAATTAAATGAACAAGGTTTTTCCAAAAATCAAAGACATCTACAACACAAAAAGCTTGGTGGGCGGTAAAAAATAAGTTGTAATTTACAATAATAATATATATTACGAATATAAAGGTACGATAATTACCAGTTTTCTAATTAATTTCCTTTTTTAAATGAAAGGTCGGAATTAAAAAATGGAAACTACCAAAGCCAGAATTAACAAGTAAGGAAAATAATGTCGGGTGCAGCCGAAAATTTTATGCTCATGCAATGTAGTTTAAGGTGTAAAACGTCAACCAGTGGATAGGAATCCAAGCAATTGTATATACAGGATAATCAAAAAAAAACTTTGAGTTAGGGAGACTTCGAGCGAATTTGGCTATTGTAGCTGTGGTGGTCTAAGAAGTATTTACATTAAACCTATTAGAGCGTGGGACAGCGTCAAATTTTTCAAAATTTTCAGCACACAGGTGTCCCTTGCTTCTGCATTCCTCTGTATTCTTCTTTATCTTATATTAGTTCTTAGTTATAGCAAACTTGTAAGCTTTTCTTAATCTCGTTTTGTGAGCGGGGCCGTGGTCTAATTTCGCCCATCTACAAACTCTTTCCTCCAAGGAACATGAGTCTCAAGTTTCATTAAGATATCTTAATTTTTACTCAAGTTACAACGGCAATCAACCGGATTTCAACTTTTCTCGTCAACCTGATCATTTAATATACATAACCATACATCTATCTCGATTAGTTTAAAGTGATACATACAACCATTAGTTGAACAAAACTATTATACTCTGTACCAACATATTGCAAGAGTACAAAAATTGATAAAATATCTTTTTATAAACAAAAACCTATATTTTAAATAAAAAACTGTAACGAAAAGGGATAAAACAGGACAATTTTAAATCAGAAAATAAATTTAAATTATTTTGAAAATTTAATAACTAAACTTTTACAAATAATGCCAATTTGCTAATTAAAAATTTTTGGAATGAAATTCAGATTTTCAATTTTTAATTCTGATTTAGGGTTTTTCAAATTGAAAAATTAATTCGTAATTGCCCAAAAACGGAATACAAATTTTAAAATATAATTTTTAACCAAAAATGTTATTTTAAATTTTATTAAAATTAAAAATTTAAATAAATTAAAGATTTAATTTTTTTGTATTAAATTAAAGATTTAGATTTTAATATTTTTTTAATTTTTATTAAAAATTGGAATTAAAAATTAAGTTAAGCTTTAAAATTTAAAATTAATTAAGTATTTAAAAATTGAATTTAGTTTTAAAAAATTAAATTATATTAATTATTTAGCTTTTAAAATCTTTTTTTAAATTTAATTAAAATTTAGGATTAAAAATTAAGTTTTAAAAGATTAAATTAAATTAAATATCTAATTTTTTTAATTTTAATAAAAATTTAGGATTAAAAAATTAAATTACGTTTAAAATATTAAATTATATTAATTATTTAACTTTTAAAATCTTTTTTTAGATTTAATTAAAATTTAGAATTAAAAATTAACTTTTAAAAAATTAAAAAAATTAAATTAAATTAAAAAGATTTAACTTTTAATTTTTTTTTAATTTTGATTAAAATTTAGGATTAAAAATTAAATTTATTTGAAGATAATTTAAAATTTAAAATGTAATCAAAAGTTTCAAATTATTAAAAATTAAGTTTGTTTTAAAAATTTAATTTTTTAATTTGAAAAATTAATAATTTTTTTAATAAAAATTTTTTAAACTTAATTTAATTTTTCCCAAGAAAATTAATAAATATAAGATTGAATAGTGAACGATACTGTGTTTCATTGCGCACAAAAAAAGTAAAATCAAAACATTTTTATTTTAATTTTTTCTTATAAACTTGGGATTACCAATTTGGTATTCTTGATTATATTAAAAAAAAATTTAAATTTTCAATGTGGTAATTGGGATTAGGAATTTAAAAATGAGTTTTAATTAAGATTTTCGGGTGTACAAAAAAAAAAATTAATTCAAATGTTCATTCAATTAATTTTCAATGCATTATTTGCAACTCTTAAGATAATAATGAATATAATAAAGCCATTGTTAACGACTTGGTTTTCATTATACAAAGAATAAACTAATAGACTGAAGTTATGTAGACAACTGTATGAACAATCTTCATAATTTAGCGATTAATAATTAATTTGACTAAAAAAAATAATTTAAGGTATTATTTTAAATTTATGCATTATTATTTTTATTGAAAAATAATCAATTTAATTTTAATTCGCGGTTCCATTATTAATTATTATGACGAATATTTTCCTCTATATTATATAACAAGTTTCTATAAAATACACGGAAACTATGTATGATTAATAATCAATACATCTTAATTATCTTAACACGCCAATGCTAATTTCCCAAGTGTTAATACACTTGAACTTGATGAGCTTACTTTGAACTTGCTGCTCGACACGAGTACAAAGCAGCAATTGCTCAAAAGCAAAAGCTTTAAGAACTGCCTTAAACGCTGGTAAACCCCAAAAATGGTGATGATGTAATGGAGATGAGCGCTGCAGTATTCGTAAGCGAATATTAAAAGAAAATAATCCGAGAATTAAAAATTAGAAAGATAGAAGTTCTTAAATACCACTTCGTGTTATGGCTTATTATGAGGAAATTTACACAGACACACACACAAAAACACTTCGCAATAACTTTAAAAATAAATTCATGCTTTAACTGCCAGCAATGCTGCAGAGATTACTCACCGGCTTCAGCTGATGCGGTGGCAAATACTGACGCCACCACGATAATTGCGCATCCAACAAAAACTTGCATATTTTCGGTTCTTCCCACTTCAATTTATTATAATAAATTTATATATCTACAAAAATAAACAAACACGCTCATTAGATTGGCATTGGCGATTATGCACGCCTCTTTTATTTATTCTTATTTATTTTTTCAATAATTTCGTACAAAATTCACGCTAAAGTTTGCAACAATAAACAAATAGTTAAACGAAAGATTTAAGATACGAACTTGCTAATTACCACAGCACACAGAATGTGACGGCACACGCGGCAGATGAACGACTAAACTGCCAACACCGTGTACGCAGCGGCTTTATAGACGCTTCCAGCTGATGTGTCTGCCCGTAGGTTCGAGTTAAGTTGATTCTTGAACACGACCAGCACGAATGCCTAGCATTAGAGCCGATCTGTCGGTGTTCAACAAAAAGCACATATACATATATATATGTATATATATAAACACACATATTGGCAAGTGAAGATTCGACAAATATTATTTATGCGCGTAAGTCGTTGTTTTTGCATTGGAGAAATGGAGTTGAAGTGGCAGTTGTTGTGCGGCGAAAGCAGTGCTCTTCAACCGCAAAATTCTCAGTGCGCAACGAAGCTCGTGTGGGCAATATCATCAAGCGACAACCACATATGCCTCAAGCACAAAAATTAAAGATTCAAGAAAAAATTTGGATTTCCGCAGGCGATTTGCTCTCTTTCTTTAGTGTAGAGATTTTGAGTATTTGCTTTGTTTCGCTATTAACACGAATCACAATAATTGTTTGTTTGTCTTTGACTATCGACCGTTTTATTGCCTTATTAATTTATGAAAATCATTGTGTTTTTTTGTGTCGTCGAAACCCCCGAAATTCTTGTTTTTTATATACAACACGAGTCTTAGTTTGTGCATGATTCCAAGTTTTGTTTATATTCAAATCTTGTTATGACTCAAAACAGGTATGAGGTATTAACGAAAGACTGCTTTGTAGATTTTGGCGAAATTTTCAATTTTATTCGGATGGAATAGGAAATTTTGTAACCTTTTAATCGGTGGCTATCCATTTTAAAATATACTTAAATATATTTGAACTATTCATTATAATTTAAGTAAATATTGTTCTTGTTAATCAGATAATAAAGGGTGATCAATTTCGAGGTTCCTTATTTTTAAAGAAAAAAACACTGAAACTTCATATTTAATGGGGAATGTTTATTATTATCAGAAAGAACATTATTTGGCTTTTCTTTTTGAAGATTGTCTCTTCCAAATGTTGGCCGTGTCTACACTCAGATGGCACATCTGTTGAATCCAATTTTCGATGACTTGAACGAACATTTCGACCAAGGCCTGAATCGAAGCGGGATTGTCCGCATAGACTTTAGACTTTACACAGGATCCATTAGAAAAAGTCTACCGGTGTGATATCACACGATCTTGGTAGCCAATCGACCGATCACAATGCACAAATGCACCAAGTCGTTCCATACGTCAGTACAAGTTGCTGCGAACGGCGCCAAATCGAATCATGTTTGCGGCGATTTCTTTCAACCATAAGTTGAGCAAAGCGCTTGAAACACCCTCTATACAAAACGTGAATTTTCGTAATAAAGGTGAATGATTTGTAAACGTTGTTCCAGCGTAAGCTTTCATGAATTAAGCCGGAAAAACCATCAACATCGACTGCAAAAACAAAGCGATTCGGTGAGAAGACAATACTCTGTGTTTGGTGGGATCAGAAGGGTGTGGTTTATCATGAACTTCTAAAACCTGTTGAAACTGTCAATACAAATCGTTACGGACAACAAATGATCAGTTTGAACAATGCATTGATAGTAAAACGACCAAAATGGGGCAGAAGACACGGCAAAGTAATTTTTTTACACGACAATGCACTTGCATACAAAGCGAAATCGGTTCAGGATACAATCAAAGTACTTGACTGCGAGCTGCTACCCCACCCGCCGTATTCATCAGACTTGGCCCCTTCCGATTACCATTTGTTTTCATCGCTGGGACACGCATTGGCTGAGCGGCACTTCGATTCCTAAGCAGAAGTCGAGAGCTACACCGTATGTCATACATTTCGAACTTCGAATTGACTTTCAACTCTTTTCCTCCCAACAATACCATTATGATAAATATACCTTCCTCGGTTTTTAAGCTTATCAAGGGGTTATACGGGTTTCACGGCTTCAAAAATCTTATAATTGTTTTATTTTATTATATAACATCTATAGAATATTAACCTGAATTTTCAATATAGTTTGGAAATACAGTTTTAAAAATTGCGCACTCGAGTTCAGCTTTATAGTCACTTAAAATTTTAAAACCTCAAAACTGTGTTGTCAGAGTAGAACTACTCAACCGATCTTAATGAAATTTTACACATGTCTTCGATATATTATTTAGAAGGCCTTAAATGAAGGATTTTTTTTTTTTGAAAAACAAACACGTCGAGAAATTTTGACAAAACTTTTTATTAAAGAGTCTTCCAATAATACAATTTTCACTTTTTTGTTTGTCCTTTTTCTAATACCTAGACCATAAGTCTTAATTTACACCAAGAGATGGTAAACTCAATTCTCCAATCGATGTCGATGGAGCAGACGTTTCTTTGCCCAACCCTACTCCCCAGGGTTATGCACTAGGTTTGGGAGGAAAAAACAAGAAAGATTAAAGCCCACCGTCTACAAACTGATTGGACCTTATCAGTGTGGCTTTAGGCCTGGAAAATCAACAACTGACCAGATATTCACCATGCGCCAAATCTTAAAAAAGACTCGACTCCACCTCTTCAAAGTTGCTTTTGACAGCGCGAAAAGGAGCTTAATTTATGCCTCTAGGTCCGAATTTTGTATCCCTGCAAACTAACACAGCTGTGTAATCTGAAGTTGACCAATACCAAAAGCTCCGTCAGGATGAAGAAGAACCCTTCCGAGACCGTTTGATACCAAACGAGGTTTCAGACACGGCGACTCCCTATGGTGCTACTTCTCAATCTACTTCTAGAGAAAATGATTGGAGCCGCAGATCTGAATAAAGAAGGTACAATCTTCTATAAGAGTGTGCAACTGCTGGCGTACGCCGATGGTATTTATATTATTGACCTCAACAAACACAGCGTTAGTTCTGCCTTCTCCATACTGGATAAGAAACCAAAGGAAATGAGTCTAGTAGTGAACGAGGACAAGACGAAATATCTACACCAAACAAACAGTCGTCGGACTCGCGACTTAGCTCTCACGTCACTGTTGGCAGTCATAACTTCGAAATCGAAGATATTCTCGGAATCCAACGCAGAATAACTCTTACCAGTAGGGACTGCTTCGAACTGAGCCTGGTAGCAGGGGCATGGACGATGACAACATCTGATGAGTCCGCGTTACGAGTTTTCAAAGGAAAGGTTCTGCGGAAGGCTTATGGTCCTTTGCGCTTTGGCAACGGCGAATACCACAGCCGGTGGAACGATGAGCTATCCAAGCTATACGACGACATTGACATAGTTCAGGGAATGAAGAGACAGTGGCTACGCTGGCTAGATCATGTCGTCCGTAGGGATGAAAATACTCTAGCTCTGAAAGTATTCAACGCGAATATTTGATTTTTTTTTACTTTTGATGATCGTTTAAAAAGTTCTGCTGTCAACGCGGAGGCACCTTTTTCCGAAAAACTACCAGAAATAACGACCTAATGGCCGAGTTTTGAATATTTTCCTTTTCAAAATTTCAAAACAAAAGTTATATAAAATATGAAGCTTTGGAATAACAAAATATTCCATTTATTATATGAAAAAGATTATGGAAAATGTCTACGTGGCCAATTATAATTATTTGAGATCTTATCTAATTTTCCGAACTTAGCTCTGTTGTTACCGTCAAGCTGATTCTTTTTTTCAAATTAGTAGTTGAAAACTTGTTTAGAAAGTAAAGTGAGTTATATTTGACCCTCTTGAGCTTAAGAACTTTGATGACAATGGACAATAATTGCTTCACAACTCATTATTCTACTTGTAATTGTGAAAACTTGGTTATAAGATGCCTCTTAAGTGAAGTTTTTGGTGGTTTGATACTTTTACAAAGTCGTCTTTATTGTGCTCAAACGTTGTGAATTTTAACAGACCTATTGATGATTCTGCATCTTAATATATTTCACCATAAGGAAATTTAAAAATCAGTACTCATATATATGCATGTATGCGGCGAATTCTTTCCGCTATATAAATATATTTTTCTTTCTTTTTTTATGCAGTACATTAATTATTCTTCCCAATTTTGGCTAAACAGAAAATGAGCATTAAGTATGAAAAAAGTAAATTAAATATTTCACCTACTGTAAGGCAATACGACGGAAGTGATTATTTAATGGACCCTCGTCGGAATAGCCGGCTATTTCCTGTGGAACAATGCCAGATTCCTCAATGGATGTGCATGGGCGACACATGCATTCCAAAGGTGCTTTCGTCAGTACTTTCTTAAACTTCCGTTCACCGTGTTTAGCTTTGGGACAAAAGAGCGAGACAGCAGCTTCACGTTCACCGGACTCCTGACAACACATGCATGAACGTTCCATTTGCCAAATTTTGCTACCGGAGACCTGAACAAAAACGGAATTAAAATTAATTTTTTACAAAGTAAATTGAAGAGAAATGCTCTACAAAACATATTAAAGTGGCTTAGGTCATCTTAAAATAAGGTGGGTATTTTGAGTTCTCATAAGAAATCTTATTCTAACGGACGTTTTCGCGATTTTAAAAAGATTCTTATTTTTCGAAAAGATATCGCAAAGAGCACTTAGATGCAATATAGGATGAATCTTTTTCTTCGTTGACTATCGTAGAATATTGGTTAACTAGTTTCAACCTGGTATCGTGTGGGTTCTGGATGAGCCAAGCTCAGATGCCCAGAAAACACCTGAAGATAACGTGACAAATTTTGCCCGATCTACGATTTATTTGTGTGAAATTACTGAGATAGCTGGTTTCTTATTACATAGCCCACATCCTGATTGAATTATTAGATTAAGAAAACAATCGGCGCGATGGATGCCACATTTGTTTACCCCGACAACAAGCTTACCCGTAGACCAATTTCCTTCAGTATTTCATGCTGTTTAAGTGCAAACCGAAGGAGTTTCTGTGTCGTTTCGAAACTGTAGATCAAACAAGAATCGACTGGTAAAGACTTGGTATTTAGTCTACTGGCGAAAAAGTGGTCTTCACTGGCGAACTCACTCCGAAGAAGGCAAGATTTGCCCTTTCAGCCTGAAAAAGGACGGTCACTCCTTTCCCAATTCCCAAGATGTGACCTACGTCGACTACTTGATAAAGGGCAGAACGGTCGTATGGCTCTCCTTTTCTATAATATATCACGGCAAAATTGATATAACCTTCAACATTCTCATATATATGCTGATTATCAGGAGATAACGCTAGGAAGGAACTATAGTATATCCGATATAATAAACAACAACCACAAATGTACCATATTACGCTCACCTAATAAAAGGTGAAGAAGAAATGAAGGCTTTCTTTCCGAATATCCGTTCAATAAGGAAAGGGTTTACCTTAGTTCTTTTATGTCGACTACCACTAACTTGGTAGATTATAATTTATAATTAACAATATTATGCAACGCACTCACTTGTATATAGCTGGCACAGCGTCCAACACAGGCGAACGAAGGTATCGGCTTGGGCACACAACCAGGATATTGAAGAACATGAATGACCGGGGTCACTTGGCAGTCGTCGCCAATGTGGGAGATGTCTGTAAGAACCAATAGAACAGTACTACCAAAGTTATAACTGGACATTTTTAACTTACCGTTATCACCCGTTATAACGCCTTCCTCTGCTTGAGCAGCGCTCATTCTTAAGAAAATGAAATAAATACAATATAAAAGAAGTAATGCAGCAAAACGGTGATTAGACGCAGCTTTGGTCCTTGACGAAGAATGGTTGCCATTCCTGAACTTGCGTAACATATTCACTTTTCTAATTGTATAATCCACCGTTAATCTCCACTTATTTTTTTACCACTCACGTTGAGTTTTGAGCGAATAAAGGAATGTTGCACGTGCTACGCAGCATTTTATACCCGATTATAACAAACTATGGCAAAGAATAATCCAACATCCTGTCTAAGGAGCTACATATTCATACATATGCACTTATGTATATATGGACTTAATGGCATCTACTCTTGTCAAAATGCTCGAAAATTGTTTTCTAATAGCTGCAATTTAGTGTATGCTCTCAAATGTAACTAAGCGTTAACGGTAATCGAGCACCTCGGGCAGCTCAATTTTCCTCGTGCGCATGGCATGATTCAGCTGAATGATTTGTGTTGCATAATTATGGACACAGGAATTGCATTAAGCGCTAAATGTGTGTTGAGATTTTGTGGCTGCCACATGTGGAGTGAAAAAATTTAGCGCATATTCATACATAAGAATACATATATACTGTTTACGGTTATATAATACGGTGTATACTAAACTAGAGGCTAGTGTATAAGAGTGTACGTTTGTATAATTATCCCCAAATTCATGACACACATACATAGATACATACAAACATATGTATAAATGGAAGTGTTTACATAGAGCTTTTTAAAGGGCTGTAATGACTTTTTCTTCAGTTGAGTGTTGATTTTGCTTTCTTCCTTTAGTATTTGTTACTATAAAGCTCGTCATTATCACCACAAGCCCAAATAAATATACCAAGGTCATGTTGAGACTATATACATATATACATATGTCGGTAGAGTATCTGAAAAGTTGCACACGTACTTTTCTCCCCAAGAAGCTGCTTATTTGTCGAAACGCTTTTTTATTTGATATCTTCACGAAATTTGGCATGAATTTTTACCCAAACAGCGCTACAATCGCCAAATATGTAAATTGTTCACGTCTGAGAACTATACCCTGCAAGACGGGTAGCTGTTAGCAAACGTGTAAGCGACTTGTTATTGTTCACTTTTGCATTCGTTAAAATATTTGTTACTTTTGTTCAGAGAGTGGGAAAACAGTAACACATAGCTATTTAATGTGTAAAATTCAGTTTTTTTTTATTATTTCGCTTTATTTAATAATAAAATCAAAATAATCAAATATTTACTTAAACTAATAGCGAGCTCCACGTAATGCTCGTCCTCCAAGTCACCGGTGATGCGGCTAATTGAATGGTGTGTCTTTGTTATACGCATCCAAATGCTCCAAATGATTTCTGTAATATTAAAAATTTTAATTACACACACGACATTCATTTCACAATTCTTACCTTTTTCTCCTTGTTAAGCTTTTTCGTTTACTCTATATAAAAGAAATTAATAACACATACGTATATATGTATAAGAAATTAATTATAAAATATCAAATTATGAAATAACGAACTTACCTCTTTAAAATCCAAAATAAAGTGCGCTTTTCGTTTTCTTCTTCTTGAAAATTGGGCATTCGTCTCTCCTATTCTAGCAAGTTAATATTACAATATGTTTAGAATGTCGATAATTTTTCTCTGTCTTACTTACGTATTCTCCCTTTCAATTGATAAATTCCAGAAAACAGTGTTACTGAACAGCTGAAAATATTTCAATGCGTTTGTGTAATCTGTAACCCTCCGTCTTGCACAATAAAAATACTAAAAAATACTTAAAAAATGCACCTGTAAAGGATATTCTAGCTTTTTTTTTTTTTTCCTAGTTATATATTTCATTTCCTATTAAATAAATTATTTCACAAAACCGTCCAAATTTGAGTTACCTAATTGCTGTAAAACTGAAATTCTCATTTACGGTGCTCCACAATTCCTCAATTGCGTGCTGAATATTTGGAAACCAGATAGGGTGGCAACATTTCTGCACACCGCTCTTTATAAATCAGCTGATTTTCACAATTCTCCATGTTTATGCGCCTGACCACATGTTATCTGATAAAAGTAGCCATATTGTGTGTTGTTTATTCGCACGGCACAAGTAGAATTTCTATAGCAAAACAACAAAGACAACTTGTATTCGTATAGCAGCTGTGAATAGAGAAAAACGTCAACAAAAGACGAAAATAAAGACGAATTTGATCAAATCAGCTTGTGATACGAACGGCTACATTTGTACATTCGCGCTGTTTTATTCGCATTAAATTGTAGATGGAGTATCAAATTCACATAAGAAAGTGAACAAGTTTGAAAACGGAGCAACAAAAATTCAAGGATTATTGAAGCTGTTATTGAATATTGAAAAGTAATTGATTTGATTGTGCCATACATTTATTGCTAAGTAACCTGGGTTTGATTATAATTACATTTCACCATTAGCTGTGAAGTCTGTTTTATTGTGGTGCCTGCGTAGTGTTCAAGCTGTGGAGCCACTCAGTTTCAGTGGAGGCTAGTGGATCGTGGCTATAAACTCATTTATACTTCTTTCTTTTGTGTACGCTTCGGGTGCATATATACTCGTATAAACTTACAAACAACGCCACATGAATTAGCAAAATTTTGTTTACAAATACGACTATTTCTCGAAATACGCAAAATACTGTCAACTGCAAATCAGGTACGTACCTATTTGAAGCTCAATTCCATAGCATATATGCATAAATACGTATTAGGTATACCATATAAAAACATATGTATGTATGTGACTATGTACTTTATACAATTATTTATACATTATGTGTTTGAAATTACTTATGTACATATGGATGTACAATTGGCTAGTCTTTGCACTTACACCACTAGTTCAAATGTGACTGATCCAATAATTCTTAAAAAATTAAAAAAAAAACTACAAGAAACGTTGACATCGTCTGTACCGAAACAAAAAACCTTTCCGGTGCATTTGTTATAGTATTCTACAAGGGTATAAAAAGATCTCTATCTTGATTTTGATGTTTGTAGCTGTCCGATGTGAAAAAAATTCTTCAATATTGTAGCTTTGCGTTAGAATTGTTGGTGAAGGTATCTTGTCAAATAAAAATGTTTTATGTATCATATACGAATTTTGATCGTTCAGTTTGTATGGTAACTACAGTGGCCCGATATCGGCGACTCCGACCGAAGGGCAAATTTCTTTAGAAGAAAGAACGTATATCAAATTTCAGATCGATATATAAAAAACTTAGGAACCAGTTCGCTTATATACAGAGCGTCAATGTGATTATTAGGTAAATGGATAAATGCCCCCTTTTCGGCTTTAAGCGTTCACTCTGTAGGCACCCTAAATTGATTTAGCTGATTCATGCTGATCATTTATAAATTTATATATGTATATACATACATCTATGTATGTATATGATTTATAACGACTGTCTCCTACGTTTCCTTCTAGATGTTAAAAACTTTGGCTAACTTGATGTACCCTGTTCAGGGTATAAACACCGAAAATATACGCCTTAGAATTTTTGTTTATTTTAAATATTGGCAATTTTCAGCTAACTGACAGAGAGACTAATAGCAACGTTATATCTGTGTACATAAGTATGTATGTACATTGGTTTGTTAAGACCCTAATTTCTTTGTCTTCAAATTTATATTGCTTTCGATAGCTTCTTAGTTCGAAAACGTCATTGATAAGGCTTTTGAACTCATGAACGAATGTACTTTAGTACGAGGGCGGTCCGACAAGTACTTATCCTACTCTGATGTTACATCCACACTATTGACGAAGCGATGCTCCAAATTCCTTAACGTTTCATTCGTCTCCAGTTTCGAATAAATTTCTCAAAGAATTTTAAACAAAGGGAACACACGGTATTAAATTTAGGGAAAATCATCGGCAGGTCCAATGCCAAGATCCATGATTCATCTATAGCCGCGACACAACACAGTAACTCCGTCGTATTAGTTCAAATAAGTATATTTTTTACGATTGCTACTGTCTCGCCTATCTCACTCTTCAATCAACTCATTTACGTTTTTCTAAAATCCGCAGACACTTCCTCTTTGAAACTCGCTCAAATCACAATTATAGTACGAGTTATAGTATATAGGAGTTTTCGCAATTTCGTAAATTTCCCTCATCATCACTCTCCCGATTGTCCAACACCTTTGAAATCGCTCGTTGCCTACCGTTGGATGACTTCAATTCCCATTAATTTGTACTCTCCCCCCAAACGTGGTCTAGATACTGCGTTGTACATATGTATGTTTACATCGATTTTTTGTAACTGTAAGAAAACAATTGATATACGACATAGTTCTACATTTAGTTCAAGATGATTTCATCATGGTAATGACGATATGATTTCACCTACTTGAATTATACGATTATTATATATTAAATATTATTGTCTCATCCTGAATATCCATAACACATTAGACGTATTTTGTGAACAAATGAAACACCACATTGGCGTTGCTATTATAATTGCCACGTACTAGGTAACCGACGAGAAACGTTAAATTGTTAAAGTGTTGCATATCTAATAGAAAAAATATTCCAATTTTATAGCTTTAATTCTAAAAGACACCTCATATTGTAGTCACAGCAGTGAACTAATACCTATTTGGGTCGCAACGATAAAGTTAATTGTCATCGAAATCAGCTAACGGGAGGCTCAGAAAAGTATTTTTCGCGTAGTAGCAAAAGTGGGATTCATTGGGCATGCAAAGAGGTAGATAGAAAAATGCAAGTACTCATTGCATGCAGGATATTTATTTGATATATTGGATACGATTCTGGATAGGTAAAAGTTTATCCTACTACAAAATCCGCAAGTTAGGCAAGGCTGACTTTAGATTCGCGAGGCAACTCGAGCTCTTCATCTGCAAAATGTAATGAGTTGACTGCAACTAACCATTCACTGGGAGATTTTGTTAAAAGACACCTCATCGTTGTACCCCGGCCATTCACCACAAATAATACTATCTCCATTTCTCGGGAAACTTTAAAAATTTAAAGTAGTGGAGAAAACTATTTTGTAATTATCCTTTTTGGAGTAAACTCATTGATAACCACATGATATGAAGCGTTTATTAAATGACCAGGGCCAAGTCTTATACAATATCTTAATATTTATTACTGAACGATGCATAACCTCGCTATTTTAGTATATGTATGTATATTATATATCAGTATATACTTTTAAACAAACCGCGCTTTATTTTTCTCAGTGTTCGTCAAAAAACGTGCTTAGAGCGTTATGATCATGTCTAAATGATCACAGCCGAATTTGTTTTATTTTTGTTTTTCTTTTTCTCACTTGATAATACAATCGGCTGATGGTGCTACTAAGAGCGAGAGTCTGAAAAGGAATTAGTACGTCGATGCTTCTCATAGTTTGTACACATATCATTATACATA